>NW_007577819.1:11596-16555 GCF_000690725.1 Stegastes partitus
TTTTGTTATCAACATACTACACAATAAGTTTGTCTTTTTTATAACAACATACTATGCTATGACTTTTTTATCATGACATACTATTCTATGACCTTTTTTTCTAGCAACACACTTCACTATGAGGTTTTTTTGAATGACATGTTTTTGTAGTGACATGAAAATGAAAAGTTTTTTTACTGGAAACTATACCATGGTGTTTTTTTTGTTTGTTTTTTTCAAATCAACATACTATGCCATGACTCCAAAAAAAAAAGAAAAGTAACCTGCATACTATGCTATGATGGTTTTTAGCAACAAACTATGCTGACACTTGTTTAGTTCCATACTATACTATGACGGTTTTTCAGAGGCATACTATAACATTGTCTTAGCAACATGCAAAACTATGAACATACTAAACTAATTTTGATATTAACATGATAAAACACACAAAACCTGAACAATAACACATCAAAATGTCAAAAACACATATATTAACTGACTAAAACCCTCAAAAACCTGGATAATGGTGGACCAAAATGTCAACAACGTGGATATTAACATATAAAAATGTCAAATATCTGAATATTAATGTACCAAAACCTCAAGTAGGATGAGTAGGATTCTTCATGCTCATAATGAAGTGTTTTTACTTTGCTGCATTTGACTTAAGTTGAAGGATCTGAATACTCCTTCGGAACTGAAAACTGAAGAAAAAAACAACAACTTTGCTCTTATGTAGAGAAGTGAAAACTTCCCTGTGTTTGTGTGAGCTGAGTCAGTCGGTGTCATCTGCTCTGCGAAGGCTTTACAGATTGTGGATGTGTCAGCGAAGCTCGGGACAGATGGACAGAATAAATATGAAATCCACGGATCCACTGTGGCGGCTGCTGACGCCAGGAATCTCTTTTTCCGTTTAGGCTTCCAGTAGAACACTGATCCGATCACTGCTGTTGTGCTCTTAAAGGAGGGATATTAAAATTAGCAAACATGTGTTCTGGAAATTTTAGCAAACGGGGAAGAGAAGTAGTTCTTCATAAAGGGAAAATGACAGATTTTTTTAATTTGAAAAAGACTGTTTTAGCTACAAACTGTGTCGCTGCTGAATGTTGGAGATCCTCATATAAACATTAGTGTTTTGAGAATAAAGGAACGGGTGTAAAATATACATTTAAGCTTATTATTCAAAGGGTTGCTGTGTCGCCACATTCAGAGTTTAATGAATTCACTGTGATTCTTTGACAAATAAATCTTCTCTCCTCGTCCGCTGTGTCTGCAGCTCCTCCTGCCTGAGAGCTCAATGAATCCTCGGCCTCCCAGAAGACTTCACGCACCGTTAATCTGTAAAAAAAAAAAAACAGGCAAAGAAGAATTTATTACTGCAGAAGCTTCAGGCCAAAGTCAGACTGTTTTTAATCCATTCAGGAAAAGAGGAAATAATAGATTTTTAAGTGACTTCAGGTAAAAGCTCCTCGTGGACGAAGCTCAGGCTTGTTGAACACGATGTTTTCTAAAAGTAATGAATCATTAATTTAGAATATAAATATATGATCAACTATAAGCTGTTTTTACCATCACTTTTATCATCTTATTCCTACAAAATATTGCATTAGTATTTAATATTGACATTACTGCTGCATATTATCAGAACAGGGTCAGAACATCTAGATAATATAAAGATAATAGATAATAATTAATATGCTGGTTACAGATCTACAGTCAAAGGTGGTAAAAACACTCAGATCTTTCACTTTAGTAAAAACTGCGACATCAAAGTGTAGAAATCTTAAATTAAAATGTTACATAGAGGTGAAGCTAATTTAATTTTTTTTTTAATAGTCGGAAACAACATTTTTCATCTCATCCAAAAAAATATTTTATTCTTTTAATTATATATTGTATTATAATCTGAATCTGTAGATAATGAAACTTCATAGTGAGGAAAATATTCAACTGACACTGTACAATAACAAAAAAATAAAATTTCATACTAAAGAAAAATTTTAATTATAGTGAATTATTATGTGATTGAAAGGTTTATTCTGGCTGAAAATAATATAAACTAGTCACTGAAGACAGTCAGACATTGTGATAAAGATGGATTTTTAAGTGGTTCTATGCTTTGTTTTGCTTTTTTACATTTTTACAAATAATTCCACGTCCAAAATGACGAACATCTCACAGAAATGTTGCACATTGTTGAGAAATTGCAGCTTCTGTCTCATTCCAAATGGTGGTCATAATGTCTACCATGTTCTAGAGCGTTCTAATAAGCAGCTGAGAACATAGAAATACTTCAAGTTCCTCGTTATCAGTTTTAACACAACATATCTGTCACTTGTTTAAGTCATTTGCAAACAGAAGAAACCTGTTAGTTCAATAAAAATTCACTATGAATCTAACTTTTGCCTGGTTAATGAACTTTTCCACAGAGCCGGTTCCAGTGCTGGTTTGGAACCAGAGCCTGACTTGGCACCAGTTCTTTGTGTTTCCCTAAGCACCGGCTCCAGGTTCTCGAGCACTGAGTACTGACAGGGGCTGGGGGTGGGGTTACCGTGACCACCGAGACCGATGGAAACACAGAATGGGACACGAGGGCGGTGATTTGTGTCGTTTTTCACCAGGACGATTCTGGTCCAGTCACATATGTGTTGGAATGAGTCCAGCGACACATGGAAGTTTTTGAAATCCGGTACAGTTGTGTCCCACCAGCAGCACCACAGTGGTGGAAAACAGTACTTTTAAAACTTTGGTGTTTACCCTTACAAATGTGGTCTTCTGGTGAAAAACAGAGCACACCTACATCCACTGTTTATTCTGCTCATAGAAGAGACGGCACAAGAAAAGTCACTCGGTTTCATCTTGGACAAATCTGACATTAGAACGCCCTGGTTTACTCGTTTTAAAGTTTGCACGCCGGTCTGAGCACCGCGGCCACCAACAGCAGCTATGTGAGGCGTTCAGAGAACATCGGAAATTGTAGAGTCTATAAATGATGAAATGTTCAGCAGGTCATATGTTTTGCCTTTGACCAGGCGGGAGGTGCGACAAAATGAGAAAGTTGGTCGTACCAGTAAAAAAAAAAGTTAGTCTGGAGTCCTGTGTGGGCTTCGTTGTTCAGTAAATGTCTACGTATGCAGTGACGGATGGCGTGGCTCTAACTTGGCTCCTTGCCGATGGAAAAGCAAACAGGTTCTTAGGAGGTGCCAGATTGGAACCAACTAAACAATGGCACCAGCAATGAACTAGCTCCTGGTTCTTCTTGGTGGAAAAGAGGTATGAGTGAGTATTTTGGGGCTCAACCGTTTGTCTGACATTAAATCAAAGGTGATGTTGAGTCTTACGTCTTGAAATCAAACGACTAATTTCGTCACAAACAACCTCAGTAAAAGAATAAAGCAGGTAAATTACACGGACACACGTCTCCGTTAAAAAATTCACTCTGTTGCTCTGAACCAACTTCAGAATTCCGTCTTTTCTCTGAGTTTCCCGGCGGCTCTGAGTCAGCTCTGATCCGTTTCTTCACATCAAAGCCTCCACGTAGTTCCTCTTCAAGTCTTCCTGAGCTCACACGCCTCCAAATCTGCTTAACTGCACTTCATCTGCACCGAGGACCAGGGCGAGGTGCCTCCTGGAAGACCTTCCTCGGCTCCATGCAGCAGGTTAATCTCCACCAAGGACCTGAGGGAAGCAGAGAGACGAGATCAGCAGGATCACGCTGAGATTCCTGCTTTTAGAAATGTCAGAGGGAAGCTGCTCGGAGAGCCGGAAGCTTCGTTTTTTTTGGAGACAAAACTTCAACTAGGACGGTCGTAATGGGAAGCGGCGTTCGTCTGAATACTCTCCAGCACCTTATTTACCGCACAGATGCTTCTGGAGAACAAATGCAGAGGCGCCGGCATGTTTTATTAAAGATGTGTATGCAAAACACTGTTGTCTAATACGTCTTCCTGATGGCTCTCGGTGGGCCTAATCCCGCCCAATGAATAATTCAGCAGATCAAGTCGAGGAGTTTGAATAATCCACTCCTCACAGAACACAGTCTGCAGTCTATTACCTGCACACCGGACCGCTGTGTTTATTAAAAGAACACAGAACCGGCCCGTTCCCCACCAGACTTATCTTGTTCCGGCTGCCGCTCACCTCTGCAGCAGCGGCGGCGGCGACGGGAGATAACGGAGGTTTATCTCTGCAGCAGCACGGTTCTCACTCTGGTTTCCATGTAGAGCAACTTCTCCTTTTGTGACAAACTGAGCTCTACAAGTAGTCCAGTAACAGACTTCATAGTTCAGGATCTCAAATTAGTGAATCAATCGGAGCCGACTGACAAGTAAGCGGAACCCTCAGAACCCCAAAACCTGTCGGCGGGTTAAAAAGGAACGTTGCCTTTTTAAAAAATGCCAAAATTACGCAATTTATCAGAGTCAGAAACTGGAAAAACACAAACAATCATTGGATTTTTTGCTCACTTAGCTGTGAGGTGCAGTTCTATCAGGAAAATAAAACCAAATCTAAGCTTCAAATTGTCGAGCCTTTGAATTCCTGTCAGAATACCCTCATAGTGTATATACCAAATTTTAAACTACACATCTATTTGGAATGTCCAAACACACATTAAAAAAAACTAAAAAATACACAAAAAACACAGCCTGTACAGATCCACAGTTTCAAGATTTTCCTTGATTTGACTCACACTGGTAGATCTAAAGTCCATCCTAATGGACGTACACAAAAAGTTGTAGCACCTGTACAAAAGTATAACATTTAAAATATTTTCATTTTTGTGCATTTTGGGTCACTTTAGGAAAAATCGCCAAATTTCAGGCTAAACTAATCACGTTTAGGGTGTTTTTACTGCTGTCAAATGTCAAAATAGGTCAAATTTGACATGTAAGGGCGAATCAAAGTCACTTTATTCAACATGTTGCGTTCAAATATTCTCTGAAGATAAGACGAGTTGGTTTAAAAAGATTCTGTAAA
>NW_007577819.1:17222-47030 GCF_000690725.1 Stegastes partitus
TTAAATGTTCTCCATGTTATCTGCCATCTCTGGTGTCTCTTGATGTTGTTGTGGCCATTTTAATCAGGTCATAACAAACTAGGGTTTGCCATTAAGGTTATTTTCTTAGGTTTGGTTTTTTGGGGTCTTGGGTAGTCGTGGGTTCTTGGTGTTGATAAAGTGATTTGGTCCAGCTGAGTTTTGGTTTTGTTGCCGGGTTTGTTGTGGTCTTTGGTTTATAGTGTTCACTCACCTTTTCTTGTTCTTTGAAAGCAGTTTTGTTTGTGACCAACGTTGGACTGTTCTGGTCAGAAGATGAGCGTTACTGTCGCTTGTTGGTGTTTCTTCATGTCTGTCAAGTGTAGAACATCCTGTTCAGTGGACAAACAGTAGAAAAAACGCTTAATTATTCAGAAAATTTCCACTTACCTGTTTACTCTTTAGCTTTAGACTGCATCACACTGTCTTCATCAGCAGATAGTTTTTGCTTTTAGGGCTTCTCGTCCACAACCTTCAAAACAGCAGCTGACAAACACAACCTCAAGGTCCACTTACCGACATGTGGCGCGTTCGACTGTTTCTCTCAGAAAGAAGCTGGATGTTAAAGGAACCCTGTGGAGTTTGGTTCAGAGCCAGAGAGGACAGGTGTGTCCTTGGGCGAGGATGCAAAGATGCATGTCTCGCTGCTGGTTTATGACTCACTGATCAACAAAAGCAGCACAGAAACAAACTGCAAGACAGTAAATGTTGCATAATTCAAGAAAAATGTCGTTCCTAAAGGTTTTATGAGGAAGAAAGTGTATCCCTTCCTTATGAACCACTATGTGTTTTGGTAAAAACAAAAAAAACACTGAATTTAGATGTAACTTTAGTTTGTTTACAAGAAAACTTTATTTGTTTCGCTGCCGTTTTAAAGGCCAAGACTGAATCCCAAGCTCAGATTTTACTGTTCTTGAATGCTGTTGAAGAATGCTGGCGGACGTTCTGTTTTAATGCACTGAACTGAAATATAAAGGCAGCATGTGATGTTTTATTAAATTCTGTTCATTCTTTTTAAACATTGGGGAATAAGGGTTTGTTATGCCAACACACGACGTCTCTACAGCAAAATAGGTGTCGTGAAGCAACCGATGGGAATGATGATGATGTGCAAATGGATTTATAGAGCAGAAATCTCAAGTCACGCATCCAGCAGTCAATGAGGTTGTTGATGCTGCTTTTGGACGGTTGTACGACTCTTCTTGAAGAGCTCGGTGAAGTTAACAAGCATTTTAGGCGACATGATCACGTCTGCAGATGTTGTATGGGTGGAAAGGTCTCATAGATCTGCAGGTTGTAGATCTGGGACATTTCCAGCTGCTATAGGAGTACAGTGCAGATTGTGGAGACATGAGGATGAACGTTGTTGGGTTGAAACGTCAAGTGATGGCGACGAATGAGCGGGATAAACATGACAGAGGATTTTATCTGGATGACGTTGGGCTTTAACCCTGTTCAGGACTTTCATGTTGCCACACGTAGAAGGTCTTTCGGGGTCCACTGGACCCCAAGAAAGAATATGTGCAAAATATTTGTTGGTATTCATTATAGACTTTTATACGATGTTAAATACATCTTCTGATAAGTTGACGTATTTTTCGTTCCAAATGCATGACAAATGGCCCTCTTTTTATATTTGAACAACAATCTTAAAAAATTAAAGAACAATACCTGTCACCTAAAGACCTCCAAAGTCCTGAATAGGGTTAAAATCACCACTGATGAAGTGAAGACGGCTTCTTTGTGGTCTAACCCTTCCCATAGCATAATTCCTCAGTGTGATGCTGACATCTGCATGCTCTGCCATCTGCTCTGTACAGCTCAAACTGACATCCATCAATGAAAAGGACCGTCCTCCATATCGCTGGTGTCCACCAAACATGAGTCGTCGACCACTGGAAATGATTATGACGCCGCTCTGCTGTTAGATCGAAGCCTAAGTGAGAAGGTGGCAAACGAGCTCCCTTCAGGAGATTCCTCACAGTTTGAGCAGATTGTAAGATGGACGAGATTGTCAACAAATGGTTGAGTTGTGGATGTTCAGGCTACAGCTCTGACATACAGCAGCCTGTTCTCTTTTAAGGTGGACTTTTATAGTCAAAGAAGTGCCTTTATACTGGCTACACTGTCTAATAATTGTCCTTAAAGCCACATCTGACCAGAATCAGTGGCTGAGAATTTACCACCACTTAAACAGAAACTTCTGGTTAAAGTAAAAAAAAAAAAACTACTTTTCTAACCAAAACAAAAAATATTTGATCTTTTAACATTTCCTCCAAGTCAGAAAAGAAGAACATTTGCATGCTGCTTTTATATCTTTGCTCAGTGGTATTTTTAAATTCTCAAAAATTAACATAAAATAAATCTGTAAGGGTTTGTAGTCACACACCGAGTTAAAATCAAACTGAACTTATTTTCCAGTGATGTAATCAACCCACCTTCCTGCTTAGAAAACACTGTCTGGTTCGTGCACAAATCACCACTCTCCTGGAATAGTTCTGTAAACTTTTTCACCTTTATTTTCTACATTTGGATCAGCTCAGTGTGGAAGCCTGGACATGTCAGTTACTTTCAAGCCCCCTTGCCACCCCCCTCCCCCACAAAAAAACAAAAACAAAACAACAAAATAAACCCACAACAAGCGATACACTCCCTTTGTCTCGCAATCAAAAAAAAAAAACGCTCACACCTTCACCACAGTCACTCGCTCAGACATGAAAAATCCTCTCACTACCACGTCCACCACAAAGATGAACCAATGACGTGTCCTACGTGTAAACCCTCCCTCCACTGGAGGAAGACAAAATGTTTCTGAAGTCACGCCTCGTGCCCTGACTCGCAGCGGCAGGAGTGATACAAAACAAGAAAGAAAGCGGTTGAAATGAGGATGACGCGGCTGTCTGTCGATCTCTCGCCGAGATATGAATAGTGAAATACTGCCAGTGAGCTCGCAAAAGTGAGATATGTAGTTATGGATTAGGATATGTCATCTGCTGCTGCTGCTGTGCTCTCGCTAAATCCACAGTTGGACCCTTTCGCTCCCCTTTGGCTGTCTACGGTTAATAGTCTGTCCCTGATTAGTTGTCCTAAATAAAAACCCCTCAGCGATGCTACTTTGATATCCTTCCCTCCTGCACATACGTCCACAGGAGAGGGCGGACGCTCGGCTCTGTGTAGAAAATAACAGCTGCTAGAGGAGGAAGCGGGGATCTGCAGCCGCTCTACGCTACAGGCTGTCGGGCGAAGAGGGTCATCCCATAGAAAATCTGATCAAGGTCCCACAAGACGTCCTCAGAATCAGAAGATTTTTTTTATGTGCAGTAACTTTAGTATGTTTAAAGAAGCCATGCACAATTCTACCGTCGTACTGTGAATATTTTCAGAGTTACAGGCCCTTGTAATGCATAAAGTCACGCTAAAATGTTCTTTATCATCATTTCTGAGGCCCATAACTTCACAAGTGCACACAGAGTTCTGTTCAAAACTGCAAGTACATCGAGTTTACATCCACGATCTGAAGCCAGAATCTTGTTTTTGTTCAGCACGATTCTTTCAGCACCAACTTTCTTCGATTAATACTGATAAAAATGTAATAACATGACGCTGGCTGTAAACGCGTGTCAGCGACATGAGCCACTGTCAGATTCACTTCTCTACCCCAGCCAACCCTTTAAAAAGGGGAGGTCATTAAATACCACAGAAGTCTTTGTCATGGTGCCCCTTCGCTCGCTAAACCCCAACAACAGCCTCTGCTTGCCAACATGAAATAGCCAGTAGTCCAAGTAAGCGCCTCCTCAGGTCACTACAGTGTCAAACACAGCAAACCCTCATCCTCTGACCTCATCGGTTAACATATTTTTAGTTAGAATTCACCGAAAAAAAAAAAAAAAAAAAAAAAAAAGTGCATCTTTGGGTAACCTGTCAACGTCATATTACCATGTGGGTGAACAAGTTACAGCAAATGACAGGTCACATGTTGACCTACATTTGATACCAGCCTCATCTTTTAGTCATGATTCTTTCTGTGTCAAAACATTTTTTAAATATCATCACATGTATATAAAGTTAAGAAATAGAATCCCAGCCAGCCCCTATGTACTTTGAGGGGCTGTAAGTCGAAAACCATTCACAGTATGAGGGTAAAATTTAGCATGGCTTCATTAAATATACTAAAAGTACAAAAAAAGATCAGCTGGTTCTGATGATTTTTACACATTTGGCTGATGTTCTATGCGATGACCCAGGAATCTGTCCGTCGTAGGGAGCTGATGGACTATAGATTGACGCGTTCACACCCACACACACATCCACACACTCCACTGGAGGAAAGAAGCCCTTGGAGTGTTTTTTTTTTTTTTTTTCTTCAGAGAGGTCATTGAGAAGAAGATATGACAAATGGATTTAAGTATGAGGCCAGAGGGCGGCCCTTTTTTCTCCTATATGTATACAGCATGTGTAGTGCCTCATGGGAGAGCTCCCTACGGTTGAACACTACATCAGGCAGTGAACATCAGTTTATATATGCATGTATGTGTGTGTGAGTTAGCTTCATGTTAAACATCTTTAAAGACAACAGACAGACAAACTAGGGTTACTGAAACAGTAGAAACAGACAAGCCATGTAAAAACTGGACATAGAAATCTCAAGATATCACAAACATCGTATTTCTCTATCTCTAGATCTCTGCTGATGGCAGACGTCGGGTCCGTGTTTTTGTTTTTTTTTTCTTTTTTGTCTTTTTTCCTTTTGAAATGTGCTGTCTCTCGGATATTTCCTCAGCGCCGAGGCTTCAGTCTGTAAGATGAAATGCTAAAGGAGTAACACCAGAGGGAGACAAACACTGCTGCAAGACTGTAGGAGGGGCTCTGACACTCACACGCTCACACATGCATCCTTCTTCATTTTCAAAACCCTTTTACAAAATTAAATAAAAAAAAAAAGAAAAAAAAGAAGAAGAAATCAACAAGGAATCGAGGCCCCTCTCTCAAAGCATACATTCATCTCAAGAGTACACACACACACACACACACACACAAATAAGTGCACACACTCTCTCATAAGAGGCAAGTCAGTAAACGTTAAGTGATGAGTTGAGGGGAAGCCGGTCTCGTGTTCGAGTCACTCTCTTTTTGAAAAAAAACAAAAAAACAAAAAAAGTGAAACAAGAGCCGTGGTCTCGCAGAAGGAGTCTTTCCTCTCGTCCCAGGAGGCTCGAACTCGCTCCTCCCTCTGGTTTCTGACAGAGGTAGTACCGTCCAGTCCGTCCTCCTCTGTTCCCGAATCCCCTCGTGGGAAGTCTCTTTTTTTTTTTCCCCCCCCGCTGCCCCGTTTCGACAAAACGCGTCCGTTCCCCCGACTGCTCGCTGTGGGCCGCTGTGTGTGTGAGTGTGTGCGTTTGTGGGTGTGCAGAGTGTGGTCAGAAGACCTCCGGTAGTGTGACGTTGCGCAGCAGCCACTGTTGGGATCGCGAGTGCGAGCAGTCTCTGACGCTGGGCACCTGGCTGTCCTCCTCGCTGGCCTTGTCCAGACACTGGTTGCTGTTGACGTGGACCAGGGTCAGCTTCTGCACACAAACAGGAGACACAAACCAAGTGTGTGTTTGTGAGAGGCGGGATGGAAACTGGTTCACATGGTTTTACAGAAGTGTGTAAATAAAGATTTATCCAGCCCTCTCAACCTCAAGCAGTTTGTGGCAGTTACTGCATTACTGACTTTTGACAGTATTGGAAGTGTACATTCGTGTCTGGATATTGCTTAAGAAGGACTAAATGTGGAGTGAAAGTCCACATAACCACGGACGACCATTCTGATACTGGTACCAACACCGACATGAACAGTTGTGTGTAACTGCTGTAAACGTTGGCAACCTAAAGGGAAAACATGTCGTATATTTGTCTCATTTTTCTTCACTGTGGGCTCATTTTTCACTGCAACATAAAAGTCCTGCACCTCTATGGAAACAGACCAACCATGAAGTACAACTACGACTAGAAGACGAACTATTTCTTGATCTTTGATGGTTCATTTTACAAAATGAAGAAAACTGGATTTGACATGTACAACATTTTTCCAAATGTGCACATGAATGATGAAGAAAACCAGTGAATCTACAAACTGTAGATATTTAACTTTTTACATTTCTATAACCTCTACAAACTTGACGTTTTTTAACATGACTGTTGACATTAAGGAAGGGATTTCAGCACGCTGAATGTGTCTTCCAAAGTTATAATGCCACAAATCAGAAAAAATTTAAGTTGAATTTCTAAAATGAATTATTTCTCAAAAATTGAGTAAATAAACCTGCAAACAACATGCAAAACATTTTCAAACATGTCCACATGTTACCAATATTGGGAAAATAAATAATGGGGCTTCACATGGTATGAATATTTACATTTCTATTACCTCTACAAACCTGACATATGTTCCACAACTGTTGACATTAAGGAAGATATTTCAGCATGCTGGACGTATCTTCCAAAGTTATGAATCATTACAAAATGAAAGTTGAATTTCTTTGACTATTCATTTTACAAAAACTGAATAAACCCAGAATAAACATGTGCAACATTTCCCCAACAACGTGCTTCTCTGCACACTGTGTTTGAACCATGCTGCATTCATAAGGGTGCATATAGCTCACCATGCTAAGCTGGCCCCTTCCCGCACCGGGCAATGGCCCTGGAGTCAGAGGCCCCGAGTTCGAATCCGGCTCGGGGCTGATAACCCTTTTGTAATTGAATTTCCCTTCTGGGATAAATAAAGTATTTTTTTTCATTTTCATTTCATTTCATTCATTTTATTGATCAAGTCTGTTTTATTCTACTTTTATTAGGGACGTTTTTACTGAATGTGGTGCAAACAGTTTTAAATGAGATATGGAGAATAACTTGATATTGGTGAAATATTTTAGTTATTTTTTTCCTGACAAAACTCTACACCGCACACAATGTGTTTATAGACAGTTGAAAAAGAGTTATTTCTGCATTAACGATGTCTGTTTTCTGATAATCTGGTGTCATTTAGGACAACACGCCTCTCAGAGCTGCTTTTGGGCTTTCAAGGGTTAAAAATTGTAAACGTTTCCTCATATTTACAACTTCAACATTGCCTGCCTTCTTCTTCTTCTTCCCTTTTTTTCAGGTTTTAATTGTGAGGCTCAGTTTAGTTTTGGCTCGCAGCGTTAGGTATGCAGCGGTTGAGTTGGGTAATGTGTCACCTCGGATATATCACCCAGAAACTACAGACTATAAATAATCAGCTAACGGAAATGACAGCCAGTTTGAAGCATGTGTTGTCAAACTTGGTTTGTACAGGGAATTCACCGGGCTCGCTTCTTGTTCTATTCACCTTCTATTATGGGATGTATTTGCTGAGCCATGTTCACTGCAGATAAAGCCTTGTTTAGTGATGTTATCAGTGTCTTTATGTAACAAGAAACACATGTTTTTAATATGTGGGGACACAAAAAATGCAGTAAAAATAAGTTTTAATTGATTTTTTTTAACCCTAAAACCCCAGAATCTGGTTTTAAAGGAAAAAAATCCGCAAAAAAAGGAAAATAAAACAAATTTGATCAATGGAATAAATGCAGCATTGGCATAAAACAGCACACAATAGATTCAAGAGCTGATGTGATTAAAAATACAGTTTGTTGACACTGTAAAAATGCAAGTAGTTAAATATCTAAAGCATGTGGGGTCCCATTTGTTTCCAATATTAGCAGCATCTGTGGGGAAAACTGTTTTACATGTTGGTTTTATTTATTTTCCATATTTATAAAGTGAATACTCAAAGAAATTCAACTTTCTTTTGCAGTTAAAAATGAGCCCACAGTGACAAAAAATGTGAAAAGAGCATAAATAAGAAGCTGCCTGGGTGTGAGATGGTTACTGAAGTTGAGCCACAAAACACTCACATTTAAGAAGCTAGAATCTGAGCATTTTGGCGTTTTTCTTTTTATAAACACATGATGAACAAAATAGCTTACGAATAATTTAATAGTTGATAACTAGTCGATCCATTGCTGCAGCTCCAGTCCTCACACGTACATAATTCTACTTTCTTGTACTCACCACAGGGTCGTACTCCCACAGCTGGTTGCCTTTGAGGTGATGGCACTTGAGCATCATGACGGGTCCGTTCAGCTTGGACACGTCTAGACACAAGTCGTCCGTCCTGATCTCTTTATTGGCCGTGTAGGAGAAGACCTGAAGACAGATTTTACATTTTAAAACTAATCTTTATCAGAGCTTTCTTCTTTGTACTTCCCTGTTTCAAGACTGCTGCCAAGAATCATGTAACTGGCTTTAACATTTACTGAAATTCTAGTTTTGATTCTGTATTTATTTCTATTTTGTCTGGTACCTGGTTGCCTCCCATGCCGTGGCAGTTGAAAATGCCGACCTTCTCGTTTTCCTTGCGGGCCATGTTGTCCAGACACTGGTTGGTCTCCACGTTGCGGATCTTAGCCAAACACATGGAAAGATTTTAGTAAGCAACACCACAACCTGAACAAAAACCTTTGCTAGAGAACGACGTGGGATGTGGAACATTCATTAATCTGTTGAAGTCAGTATTCTATCATTTAGGAAGAAGCCATTTTTTCATTAATGTTCCTCACAGTGTCATTCAGACAGACACCACACCAGTAAAACACCATGACCTGCTGCTAGATCCTGATTTATACTTAGAACTAAACATGGAAGTTAATGTTGTTGCAGTTCTCTCTCCTTGGAGACACTCGTAGATCCCACTGCTGTCTGATGCTGCAGGGATTTAACAAACTCAAAGGAAACAGTTCTAAACAGCTGGATGCAACAGACTTCAGTTCCTGTTAATGTCTTGTTGGGGGAGAAGAAAAACTTGGATTGCATAAATTACTGTTGAGTATCATTAATCTAATCTGTTGGTGTCTATTTTAATTCCATACAAGTTCTAGCATTACGGGCTTTTCCGTTTTTAGCCTAATAGACCTAAAGTCATAGAACAAAGTCGGCGTGTCGTGTTTTTAGCACACAAACTGTGTATTAAGCCTTTCTGTGATGTTCTGAGCAAATATTGGTGCTGAAATGCAGAACCTGAAGCACTGTTAGGACACATTAATGTAACTGGGTGCAGTCCAGGCTTGTGCTGGGTTAAAAGTGATACAGAAATGAGCAGGCAGACATGAAGCCAACACGTTCAGCATCCGTCAGAGCAACAAAAAGGAGTGCCTGTCTGAAAGGGGCTGGACAGACTCAGTGACTGTCGGTGTGATATGTGAGTGAGTGTACCTCTCCCAGTGAGTAATAGTGCCTGGGGATCTGTGAGTCGGGGTAGACGTTCTCCAAGTACCAGCTGAAGGGTTTACATTGAAGCTTTTGTCTGAGGGCGGTGCGAGACGTGATGTCACCGTAGTCCACTTTGGTCACACCTGGACAAAACACAACACGCAGGTTAGTCGCTATGACACAATCACTGGCTTCACACAGGTTGCTGAGAAGCCGCTCACTGCATTTTCCATGTCAGCTTTGTTTATTAAAGAGCAGAACCGCACATTGATCTGATGCTCAGCCTGAAACCACCAAGACTCGCCCGTCTAATGGTCGAGCACTTGAAGAATCCTTCAGTGGGGCTGAGGGGCTACTCCAACAGAAACCTATTTGTTGAGCATCAAATCACGTTTCGACAAAGCGCCGCTCGCTGCTCTGCAGAAGGCAGCGGCTGCTGTCGGCTTGCATCCACCACTAAAGGTTCCAGTAAAGCCGGGCCAGTCTTGCATGATAATCCACTTCCTCATTGCCAGTAATGCGGTGTCTGTTCCCTCAATATGTTCTAAACACTCAGCACAAAGTGTTTGGTTTGCTCGTGCGGGTGCATCATGAGAAATGTCGGCTCCGTTTCTCCTCTTTCTGGTTTTGTCTCGAACACTAGGAGCTTGAGGCTATCTTCGGGGTAATTTCGCTACCTTAGCTTTGACGCTGTTATCTTGGTTATTTTAAGGACGAGTCAACATGCTGCATCTTGTTTCAGAACAACCTGGGCTTTTCACATCTTCTATCTTTTAATATGATAATAGTTGCAGATTGTTTATATTAGCCTTTATATCGAGGGAAAAAATACTTTGCACTCTGAAATTGTCACATTTTTACATGTATCTCACCATAAAATGCAAACTTATTTTCATAATATAGTATGAAGAAGATTGTCTGGAATCTGTGAATAACAGAACCATGATGGTGGGATGCTGTGCGACTTAGAAATTAGGAACAATATGTGGAAATAAATGCCATGATTGTATTAGTGAAGGGTTTACAAATTGTATTGTATAAAAGCTTGCACAGATATTAACATAATTAGATATTAGGATGACCCTGCAGTGATGAGTCAATGACAAAGTCAAACCAGAGTAATGGTTGTATTCACTGACACACAACTGTATGCAGGTTGTAACTACGATTACATCTGATGTCAATTCTAATTTATTTTTGTCACTAAGACTTTGCTGCACAGACGAGCAGTAATAAATACTGTAAAAGCAATTCAGCTGAAAAGACGAAACCTAAATGTGAATCCAAAGTGCACCTGCTGGACTTTAAGAGTCTCAGACCTGATTAGTTTACACAGTCTGCTAAAACTTCTCAAAGCAGGGAACATACATCTCTGTTTATGAGGAGGTCGTGTGACCTGACACGACAGCATCCACCACAGATATTGGATTACACGAGGCATTATGTTACTCACAGCATTAACTTACAGCTAGTTCAAACAACTTACTGTGTGTCGCAGCAGCACATTAGCTTTGATGATTGAAATGTTCAAGAACACCGACGCTCTACTTTGCTGATTGTTATTAAATGAAGCTCATAGAAGAACAGTAAAACTGAGAGAAGGAGTCTCTACTGTTCCGCTTTGAATGAAGAAATATCGTCTTCATGGATGTTATGAAAGACTACCTTCACACGGCTTTTGTCATTCTGGTGTAATCGCACGTTTAACCACAAATACCAAACATTCAGACCAGTCAGCACAACTACAACAGAAACCTGCTGATCCCGGCACTGTGCAGGAGAACTGATCTACTTAGTGCCGCTAAATATTAGCTGATGTTGGTCAGATTGCTGTAGAGAAGTCGCTCATTTTATTCCAGCTCTGCCAGCCTGTATGTTATAGGAGGGGCGAACAACAAGTTAATATCAGAACCTTTGTTCCGACTTTGTTGACATTTTTGAAAGTATTTGTAGGTGCACGTGTGATTTCTCAATGGAGCTCAAGCTGGAATCAAACAGCAAATTCTGTGTCGGTCAGCTGCCTGGTGTTGAAAGGTGGGTCTGTGGCCACCACCAAGAGAACAAACAGCAGTTTTCACAGCGGGAAAACCAGACAAGGAGCACCAGGAGGTTGTGTACCGTGAATTCTTTCCCCAAAGAAGAACATTTGGCGTAAACAACCTGAACAGTAGTGTGGTGGCATGCTGGCGCTCCAATACGCTGTGTGCCCGTCACAGTTCGATAAGTTCTGGCCACAAAAACAGAATGGTTGCTCTCCGTCTGTTCTGCTCACCAGATTTATCACCCTGGGACCGAGATGAATTAAGGCTGAAGGGTCGCCGTTTTGACACAGTTTACGAGATTCAACTCTCACCGCGGATGGTGACGTGTTACAGGTGTTGCAGGAGCACTGGGAGCAGAGCATCGCTGCACGAGAAGACCGCTTCACCAGTAGGGCTCAAACAACTGATCGATTTAGTCGATTATTAAAATAGTTGTCAACTAATTTCATTAATACTTTTTTTTTTTTTTTTTACCGTAAGCGGCCTGTTTTTCGAATTTTCAACCAATCTGTTATAGCAGCCACCAAAGTGTGGCAGTAATGAGCCACCGGTAGCTGTAATCTACCAGCACAGCAGGAGAAGTAGCCAACAGTCAATAGCCGGCCTTGTTTCGCGTCATGTGCGCCACAGCACAGTCAATGCATTCAGCGAGAGGCGGCTGGCGAAAGTTCAAAGAAAAAGGAGAAACGAGAGAAATCAGGAGGGAAAACTTCACAAAGTCCTCCGAAAGTCAAAAGTCATCCAAAGTGTGGGAGCACTTCACACGAAATCTACAAAAACGACGAGTGACCTGCAAACTTTGAAAAAAAAAACACAAAAAACAATTTGACCTTATTTTTTGTGTTTGACGCTTTGAATTGAAAAAGCTTTACAGTGATGAGGTAGACATGAAGCTCGTTGTGTTCCATCTGATTTGAGCTACACAGAAATTAGTTAAACAAAATGCAGTAAAATGCACAATCATCTTCTTTTTTCTTTTTCTTCATAAAAATATGTTCTTAATAACTTACCTAGGTAAATAAAGGCTAAACAAAAATGGTTGTTTAAAAACGATTAATCGAATACTTGACAGGATAATCGATTATGAAAATAACCATTAGTTGCAGCCCTATTCAACAGCCACATTAAAATCAGGTATGGCTTTTGATCTCTACAGGCAGTTTGTGAATTAATGATCACAACTCGTACTACATCATAAAACCAGTCAAATACTGGAGCTAAATGACAGAATGGGAGCCTTGTGCTCAATCTACAGTCGCTGATTGAAAGTTAGAGAGTTAAAGAGTTGTAGGAGTTGCTTTGCGTCTATAAATACTTTTCAATTAGGGAGTTTCACTTTTCTTTAGGTTGTCTCTCCATTGCCAGCTTGTGTGTGTGTGTGTGTGTGTTTTTGTGTGTTCAAGCGACTTTGCATGTATGTGCTCATGTGTGGAGGTTAATCTCTGTGGCAGGTGTGATCTCGCCATTAACCCCGGCGACAGTGCGATACTGCGGTGGTGATCCAACAGCGCAGCGCGGGGGGGCGGCGAGTAATTTCACGCTACGTAGCATCTATTAACCTGCATGAACACACGCACACACTCACACGTGCACACACGCAGCCCGACTCACCGGGAGAGATGATATAGAAGAAGTTTTTAAATTCATCCATCCAGACTTCTGCCAGGCGGCGGTTGTTTTTGTTGATGATCTGTCCTGTTCCGCCGGGGAACGTGTAGGGCGTCGCCTTTCTGAACACGTGGCCCACGTGGGAGCATGTGACGATCTCTAGAGTCCCACCACACTGCCAGATCTGCGGAGAACAAGTCCCAAGTCAGCGCAGACATACGGTGCAGCTCTCAGAACAAACATACAGCGAGGCCTGGTCACCGAGCGTGATGGATGACGCAGACCGGTCCTGTCTGTGTTGTGACAGCATGAATAGGTTTGATTGAAAGCCAGTCGGGACGACGCCTGACAAAGTATTAGTCGAGTCAACAACTTAGTCAACCTCCAAGTGCAACATCTGTGTGTTTGTGAACCCGAGCAGGCGCTCCTGAACGCCTGCCAGCGCATGGAAGAATACCGTCATGTCAAGTGGCTGCGTTCACTCACTCTGAAGGAGATTTCCAGGTTCTCTCCACCCCAGATGTCCATGCCCGCGTCATAAGTGCCGATCTCCTGAAAATAATCTCTGTCTATGGAGAACAGGCCGCCTGCCATGGTGGGAGTCCTGCAGAAGAGACAGCAGAGGAGTGAATTAACTCGCCGGACCAGACAACCTGCCAGCAGGTATGACAGGCGTGGTTAGTTGAAAAATCACTCAAACTTACACCACTTCTCAAAGCAAGAAACAGCAAAAACAGAAAGAATGTCAGATTTTCAGCTATCCAACAGGTATGATGTGCAGCTCTGTTGGGAAAATGAACATAATCAAAGCCTAAAATTGTGATATTTCATCAAAGTAACTTTTTTCTACATATTTCATTTAAAAGTTTGACAAAAATAAATTAAGATTCTGTGGGAAAAACAAAAAAAATTCTGCGTTCCTCAGCACAACTTAGAGTCATGAATGACTCTTTCGTGCGTCAGGTAACAAAAATTGAAGGACTTTTCAGCTAAAACGCAGGCTGGGTTTACACAGAGCAGACAGCAAGTACATAAATTACACTGGATCAATAAAATAGAAGTGTCACGGCTCAAACTCAATATACAAAGGCGTTTAGCAAGTTGTTGGAGGATAGATTCAGCACGACGAAACATCTTTCCAGAGTTGATGTGCTGAGTGGTTTGAAAAACGCATAGTAGAGGTTATAAAAACTCATTTTATTTTTATGATTTTTTAATTGTCCCGACTTCTAGGCATGACTATACCGTCTCCATAGAGATGAAGAACGTGTAATGTGAGACAAACAGTTCTGTTGCATAAATGCCGGAAAAAAAATCTGCCTAAAATTGTGATATTTGATCAGATTCGCGATACTTAGATACCTAGCACATCCTATTTTCTAAAATTGTGACAAATAAATCTTTTCATTTGAATTGCAGGCCATGTTTGCACAGAGAGAAGACAAGAGAAAAGGAAAATAAACTGGATCAATACAATAAAATAAATGCAGCATGGCTAAAAACAGTGAACTGAGAAGCAAGTTTGTGAGAGATACATTCAGCATGGTGAAATATCTTGGTAGAGCTGATGTGCAGGGCGGAGTGGAAACCTTACAGTTTAAAGAGGTTGTCAAATTATAAGTAGTAAAATATGTACAGTATGCAGAACCACTCCCCCACCCCAGTATTAGTAACACCTGTGTACATGTTGATGCTTTTTTTTTTTAGGAATTACGACTTTTTAACTAAGTCATGCTGTACAAAAGCCCTTTCTGAGTCCTCTTTATTTCTACACATGGTTGTGCTGTTTCTACAGGGTTGAAGGAGTGAAAAATGAACGCATGGTGAGTAAAAAACATGATAGGAACCCAAAAACTTCAAAGGGTTAAGAGCGAGGCTGGCCACTGCTACTTAATTCACCGATGGCCGGCTTTCTAAAGGTCGCTCTGTATCTACACATCCCATCAGGGTTTTATATTTCACCGCTCTCACCCTCTGTTCTTTGGCGTTTTCCTGTTTTTTTCTTTTTTTAATCCTGTTTTTTCTGCTCTGTTGTTGTGATGGTCATGTCACTGCCTCGGCGCTCTTCCCCTGTTTCTCCCCCCTTCACAGGGCAGAACGGTTTCCTCCTTTGTAGACGAGGCTTGTTTTCCCCTTCTGCTCTGTTTTTGTTTTCGGTTAACATCCAAGTTCATTTAGCAAAACACAATACCTTGCATACAAACAGACAAACACGTCCTGAGAGCGCGCAGGGTGACGAGTTTGTTTATAGCATTTGGCTGCGGGTGCGAAGTAATAAGCAACAAGAAACGGAGGAAAAAAAAAACAAATACTTGCTTGTTAAACAACGCACAAACGCTGTTGAACAATCGAGAGATAATACGTGTAAAACAAAGACGGGAATACGGAGAGTATAAGTGTGCTTTTCTTCTCGCTGTAAACACATCCGAGCTCTCTAAACTCCTCGGCTTTCAATTAAATCTCTTATTTTTACGAGACTCAAACACATCACAGTAAAACAAACCGAAACCCACTAATTTTATGGCAAACACTTGATTCTAATTAAAGCCATTATCCAAACAGAGACTGTCTCTCACATACATAATAGCAGTGTTTATTGCCTAAGCATATCATAACACAGAAACGGGCACAAACACTGTCGCATTAAACGGCAACAAAGGACTCACAGCATCTAATTGACGCAGAGCAATTTAATACGCTCAGAGGATTTTTAAAGTCTTTGTTAGATGTTTGTTTTTCTTTTCAACAGAGATTAAAAAAAAAAAAAAAAACTTCTCAAGTGAGTCCAGACTTTTGCACATTAGTGTAAATTATAAGGTAGATGAGCCTGTAATAAGCAGTTTAGCAGCTGAGGTTTCCTCCAGCGCCGCCGAGGTTTCCTCACAGGGCAAAAGAAAAACACCTGCAGCTTAAAGCACAATTTACCAGGTATCAGCAGAGATCTGACTAACGGAATATGCATGTAAACAGTTGTAATCACATCGGTGCAATTTCTTAGATTCTGCACTGTTAAGCTCCGATTTATAGTGAATTTTTATTTGATCAATCTGGAAATGACAATACAGGCAACATGAGGAGATGTGGATGATAAGTCTGAACTATGTCTGTTTTTCTGTTTATTATTCACATCCCTTGAATCTGTCGCAGCGTCTGCACCATTCCAAATGCTCCTGATAAAGGCTGTAAACATTTCTACTTAGTTGTGCACATGACAGATGAAAGTATTGTATCTGTACTCTTCTAATTAATGATTATATTTATGTTTTTATGGATTGATTTTATCTGCCTCTTTGCTTTTAATGCAATTAATTAATGATTGTGTTTATGTTTTGTGGATTGACTTTATCTGTTTTCTTGCAGTTTTGTGTGAAGCACTTTGAATTGCCTCGGGTACGAATTGTGCTTTTCAAATAAGCCTGCCTTGCCTTGCCTAATTTCTACCATGTTCTAGAGCAGGTGTCAACAACCTTAAACACTCAAAGAACCATTTGGACCCATTCCCATAGAAAAGAAAACACTATCTATGTATAAAAAAACTACAGCGTGTTGCATTTATGAAATCAATGAACTACTACAGAGAAAACTAAATTTTGTTTCTGCCTGCAACAAAAACATTTTGAACTCTGAAAGAAAAAAAAAAAAAGACGCTGGGTTGAAGGCTACTTTGAAATAAAATACTCAATGTCTATTTGAATCCTCCTCGTATTTAAATTTAAATGATCCACCTGCAGCAAAGTAAAACTGACATCTGGTTGTCCTGCTGACTGCTGACCAGACTGCTGACCGCCTGTGAGCGCTTTGGGACGGGAGGAGCTCACGACAGCACTGCTGGTCGCTGAGGACAGGAACTGCAGAGCGTTACGGGTGTTCATGTCAGAGTCTCCAAAACACCAGAAAAGTCTCCAGTAACACCAGAAAGAGTCGCTAGATTTGTTGCTAGCTGCTTTTGAGAAGAAAAAAAAGTCACCCAGAGGATTTGGATTTTGTTGCACATCGGTGGTTGTGACGCATATTTTGAGCGAGAAAAAATTGAACACATTTTATTTTAATGTTATAAGATCACCATAATCTTAGAGGTAGGAAAGAGCCACATGGGGCTCCGGAGCTGTGGGTTGCTGACCCCTGAACTACAGCATTCACTGTAAACACTACAAACACTACATACACCACACTATGAACTGAGAACAGCTGATGCGGTAGCTCTCTAGTCAGTTACAAGTCATGGCTAAAGCCTAAGGGCTTAGTTAGGACCTCCAGTTGCACATCGCTGCTGCTCACAAGATGTTTAAAGCCTATAAAGTCATCAAGTCTTTTCAAGGTCTACAGTTTGAAGCTTCATGAAAAAGTCCAAGGAGTTTCTCACTGTGAAACATGTCAAAGGGCTGCAGGAGGACAGACGTGAGCCCTGCACTGGAAGAATGGTGGAGGCCAAGAAGAACCCAAAGACCAGCACCAAGAGCATCCTGATGGATGTGAGCAGTTCTGGTAGCAACATGTCAATCAGACACTCCAGCAGACCAACAACAAGGCTGGTCTCCATGGAGACAAGGAGGATCCACTTCTCCAAGACAAAGAAGAAAGCTGCTGCTTATCACTTCATGAACATGGACATGTTTGGACACAGAGAAAGGAGAAGCACTCAAGGCCAAGAGCAGCATCCCAACAGTCCAACATGGTGGTGGAATGTGATGCTTTGGGGCTATGGAGTGGATTGTGGAGGAAAACATCAACTAGTCTGCAGAAACACTGTGTCATTAACATCTCTAACACAATGTTTTATTGTCATCTGTCACCTTTATGTTATTTCCAGCCAGAAGAAACCTATTGGCAAAAAAACATCACTATAAATCACAGTTTCCCCTGGGTATGAATAAATTCAGGCCTAACTGTAAGTGCAACAGCATTTCCACTTTCCCAACAATGTGTAACAGCTTCATGACAGAACGGGGTTTATGTAAATCATGTCATTAGTGTAAAGTAATTTCCTGCCCTGACACTACAACCCATTTTTGTTTTTTAGGCCACTTAAAGAGACACCCTTAGGAAAATTTTGTCGAGCTGAACTGTGAAAAACAGCCGAAAACAGGGGCGCGGGGTGTTACGTAAGATATATTATGTGTGTGACCTTGAATATTGGCGTCGAGCGCGCTTAGAAACAAGAGCAGGAAGAAGAGATGATAGACAGGCAGAAATAAGCTCTGGATTTCAGCTCCAAGGTCTGAGCCATGAGAAACTATACAACAAGCAAAATAACAGGCTCTTGCATAAACATCTCGACTTCGTACACGGAGGAAAGTTCACTGTATTCTTTCACGATTCTCGCCCTCAGAACACTGTGTGACTGTGACAAATTGAATGGTGAAGCATAATTACTCTGCGCACATCAAAACTGCGAATGCTGAAGCTCACAGGATATGTTATTTTAAACAGCTGTCTGACAGAGTTGGTGTGTGTGTGTATGAAAGATCATGTGGGTCTGATTATGGAACTAATATTACTCATTTCTGTCTTGTTAGGAAAATTCCCTTTTCATTTGACCTGACAGAGAGGTCACTGGAACTGTTCCAGACGGAAAAACTTGCAGAGAGATGTGACTTTAAGGTCCCACGTGGTGAAAATCTGTTTTTATTGTGTTTTGTTTGTTTTAAAAGCTTGGAAATTTTTAATAAAAGCTGTGACAGTACAAAAATGCTTACTGCTGCCATTCCTCTAGCCCAGAAAGGATGTTATCCAGTTTCTCTGTGGAAATTGGGTAACCAGGTGAACTATTTATTACAATGAGCAGCTGCTTCACCAGGTTCATTTACTTTCTAGGGCTGCTTCTGCTAAACTCTAAAATGTCTGAGCCACAAGAAAAACACACCAAATGTTCTGCTGTTGGCTGCAAGACTGAACACAAGAGCCTTCGTGCACTTCCAGCACTTGAAAAACTAAACACCCAGTGGATTACTTTTATTTTTGATGACAATGTCACCACAGCAATAGTAAAATCCTTAGTGATAGCGTGTTGTGTGGCTAATGTGGCTAACAGGTCAGAGCTCTGTGGAAAAGGTAGCACTGAGGGACATTCAAAGATGATGATGGCCTAATTTGAAAGCAATAAACAAAGACTGGGTGCAACGTAAACTCAGCCGCTCTTTACATCTGTTAGCTTCTCATATATGCTGCATTTTAATACAGCCAAATTCCCAATAAAGCTGTTCTCGTTTACATACTTTTCTGCTTTTGAGGTCTGGCAACAGGACAAGTAAGAAACAGTGACTGAAACGCAGCTCACTAAGGCTACATGTTGACCAATATTCATCAACTACTGAGAACGTCATCTGATTTTCTTGTAAAATGATCACACACAGCGAAAGTTAGAAGCATTAGAAAGTCTTGGTTTCAGACTCATGTCTACATTGGTTGCTATGTAGTAGACATCAGGTGTCAGTCTGCCATTTCCTCTGTGAGTTCTGTGTAACTATCTTTCTCTCCTTTCACTGCCGTTGTGATACCACATTCAAAATCCCCTTTGCGATATGAAGCAACAACAGCAATCACATCTTAGCAGCAGTCTGCACCCAGAAAATGTCAAGTGTGGCCAAGGATTTCAATCACACAAGCCCGGTGTGCTAGGTTCTTTTGGTGAACTCTCTCTTTTTAATGACAGTGCTCCACCAAAACAATTCCCCCTGACGGTGTTTACAGTGGCACCGTCACTGCATCCTGGGCTCAGCATCTCCAAACATGACCGTGATTGGTGTGAAGAAATACAAACAAGCCAGAGCTTAGCAGAATGACAACGTAGTGCTGCTCGCTGTGTCAGCGCTGTGGAGGTAGGTCTGGCTGTTTTACACCACAGTTTAATCATAGATGCAGACAGACTCTTTTTCCTGCAGCAGCTCAGATGCATTTAAAGCTACAGACAGTGAAACAGCCTGTTTAAAACTGGACTAAAACCAAGAGTCAGAGCAAAATGAAATGTCTTTTTTATATTCTGAGCCAGAAAAGTAAGACTTCTAGTATTTCATATAAAGTCACACAATATGAGCTAGTTTTAAGGTTCGTCCTGCTTACCTGACCGGCAGCGTGCGGTCTCCCTTGCGGCGGTCCATCTCTCTCTGAGGAACGGGGTACCAGCGGAAGTTCAGTTTCCAGTTGAAGCCGCCGTACGTCATGTCAGAGCCCGCCATGTACTCAAACGTGTCGTCGCTGATAACGTCGATAATGGGGCACACCACTGTTTTCCTGCAACAAGCACAAACACATGCGAGCCCAACATCAGCCTGCTGCTCGTAGCCTCAGGTGGTCATGAATCACAAGTAAGTGCTCATCTGCAAGGTGTGGCACCTTCGCAACATAACGCATTTAAACAACGGAGCATGGCGTGACTTCCCATCAGCCATCACTCAGTCGCTCATTACGCTCTGCTTTCTACCTGTGTTGGTGTGTGCGGCTACCTGCTTACGGGGAGCAGTAAACAGAGAATGAGTAATTAAGCAGCGGATAAACACAAGGGCGAGCCCCCCGCAGGCTCAACAATAGTTTATTGATTTTTTTTTTTTAATGCTTGTCAGTGGTGTGTGCGTGTTTCGTGTATGTGTGTCTTACTTGTCTTGCTTGATGCGGGCGAGCAGCGGCTCCAGCCAACCTGTTGTGCATTCGCAATGAGCATCCAGGAAGGTTATGACCTGGGAACCACGCAGGGAAAACATGAGACAAATGCAGCAGCACTGACAGCATATGGAGAAACGGTCAGCGGGCAGCAGGAGTCACGCATGAACACGCACCTGGCCGGTGGAGATGGACGCTCCCTTGAGGCGAGCGCGAATGAGTCCGGACCGCTGCTCCATCCTCACCACTCTGACCGGGACCTCCAACCGCCGGACGTACTGCTCCAGCGGCCGCTTTAGGAAATCTAACACACAAATACACAAATAAGAATCAGACGCACAATCCCGCGTGCACGACAAAAGCTGGATTACAAGCTCCTCCCAGCAGCAGACATCAAAGGTAAGCGGCGCCTGTGTTTTTGTGCCTGAGCACGTCTGCCGACTCCAGCGCTCCCCTCCCTGCAGCATCCAACCTGCGGTCCCACGGGGTGAAGAGTTGGTGTGTGGTGCGGCTGGGAGGGGGGGATTGAGGGTAATAACAGAGTGTAATCCCTGCGGCTGGCGAATTAAGGGCCTAATCTCCCCCAAACAGGGATTAACAGCATTGCGCTGGGTGGAGTGGCACACACAGCCCATATACATGTATACGCTGGCTGGCTGGCTGTTGGGCACCAGACACACACAATCCTGCAAAATCATACAGCATCTCTAAAAAAAGATAAATAAATAGGCTAAGCCTCAAACAAGAAGCACTGAAGGAATTATCTACAGTGTGTGTGTGTGTGTGTGTGTGTGTGTGAGCTGTACCTCTCTCGCTGGCGTCGTCCACCAGGACAATCTCCTCCAGCAGTGTGTGCGGAGAGCGGTCGATGACGGAGTGGACAGTTCGCAGCAGCGTGCTCCAGGCCTCGTTATGAAATACAATCACCACGCTGGTGCGAGGGAGATTATCGGGGTACAACTTGTTCTTGCACCTAAAAAAAGAACAAAAATATTTAATGCCACCAAACTGATATCAGCGAGGGATCAGACAAAGACTCTCCAGACCAGAACTGCGACAATGAATTCATTAGGTGTCATATTTTCATAATCAATTACACGGTTTGAGTATTTTTTTTTTTTAATCAATTACACGGTTTGAGTATTTTTTTTTTTTGTGTGTGTGTGTAAAGTATAAATCCTCTAATTCCAGCTTCTTAAATGCAAATACTTATTGATTTATTTCCGCCTCTACGAGAACAAACTGAATATCGTTGGGTTGTGGACAAAACAGGACATTTGTCATCTTAGGCTTTGACATGTCTGACTGACATGTTTCACCAAAGAACTAATCAGTTCATCAAGAAGATAATTGACAGACGAAGGCCACGTTTACACATAGCCAGGTATTTACAAAAACGGATCTACGTTTTCAAAAATAACATTGTTCACATTGATCAAAAAAAACGTTGTTTACACAAACCCGCATAAATACGTTAAGAGCTGCTATGAGCATGCCAGACCTATAGGGGGCAGCGTAACAAGAAGCATAAAGCCATGCTAGCCAATCAGAATCCTGGAAAAAACACAACAACGAATGGCACGAATTACTTCCTGTTACTTCAACGATAATGGCGTGAGGGTCATTTGTTTGGACTGACAGAGAAGTGGAGCTACTCCTGAATGTGGTGTTAGAGGACAAAACAAGTACGATTCTTGAAAATATAGACTTTCTATCACAGCAGCCAAACTGTAAACAAGGTCGCGCACGCTGATGATGTTTTTTTTCCCCCACTTACTGTGACGTCACACTTTGTCTCCTCCTTTCTACATGCAAACGTAAAGGCAGAGTTTTTCCAAATCTCCACTTTGGCCAGAGTTTTCAGAAATGATTGATTTCGGTGACTCATAGCTTAATTTACATCTGAACCAAAGGCCCAAATGCATTGAAATATCACCGTTTTTGCTACGTGTAAACAGGGCCTAAGCCTCTGAACTCCAAAACCCACCAGTGGATTTGAAAAGAAAAAAAAAAGAAAAACAAAACAAAAAAATCTGCAAAATTATACTGTTTAGTTTAAAAAGAAACTGTAAAAAGAGGAAGAACCATCAACTTTTCAATGATCTGTGAACTGCTCATCTGTGATGTTGCAAAAATAATTCAAATCTAAGCTTAAAATCGTGATCTTTACTCACAATTCTAAATGTCACATTTAAAAAATTACCAAAAATAAACACTGTGCATTGACCTATTCTGTAAAGTACAAAAATGCTGTGATTCTCTGCACAACCAAGAAGCCACAAGAGACTTAGTCATGATGTAAAGATTGGTGACAAAAATTCTGGGAGTTTTTGGCTGAACTGCAGGCCGTGTATGCAGGTATGTAAATGTAAAAAATGAGTAGTATAGTATCTGTACTGCTACTGCACACTGCACTGCTTCTAGTCATGGTTGTCCTGTTCCCATAGAGGAGCAGGACTTTATACTGCAGTGAAAATTGAGCCCACAGCGAGTAAAAACGTGACAAGAGCAAATAAACACCCAGAAACCGTTTGGGGTTAATCGACAATGAAAACCAGCGTCGGCTTCAGTCCTGTTCCAGACAAGATAATTCAACCTCGCATATGAATACAAAGCCAACAGCGAATTATAATTCAAAAACTGAAGAAACAACAGACTGTACAAACAACATAAAAAAAAAAACAAAACAAGGTGCCACAAGAGGAAATGTGTGAACTGCATCACAAACTGCTTCCTAAAGACGCATGCAATAAGTCAAATTGTAGGCTTCGTTTGAACAGAGAGAGAGAAAAGAGGAAAGAAAAAAAAAAAAACAAGCGAGCGGAGACATAACAATCCAGCCTCTGTCTGATTGTGAGAGACTGCTGCAGCTTAAGTGAGTCCACACAAGAGAGGGCTGAACCGCAGAGGAACGGCTCCGGCCCAGAAATCAGCGAAAGCACATTCAGACGGTCACAAAATCAATCAGATCATCATTTATGGCCTTTATCAACTTCAAATGAAGAAAACAGAGGGTGAATAATGAGCGAGCAGCCGAGCGCATATCCCCGATTTTAAAACGGAGAAAGACGCGCAGAAATAGTGGGTCAGCGAGATGACAGTTGATTAGTGATACTAATTAGAGTGTGAGTCATTATCCTCGCAGTGTAGCGCGCACACATCAAACTCCCTTATTTAGAGACAGAGAAGGATGGAAATGCCCGACAGGACAACAGGCAAGAGGAGAAGATGGATAACAGGGCTGCGAACACTGGGGTGGACTTATTAAAAAAGCTTTCCACGGTATTCCTTAAGGGAAAAACTCCATTTAAAATGGTCGTATTGGCAGGTTAACATTGTTAAGACCAGTTTGTTAAGACGCTGATGGTTTTAAGGCAGATGTTCTATCTTCTCAGCTGCCATTGTTAAGGGTTTATCTATGTTAGCATGAAAATTAGCTTGTTAAGACTAGAAACTTGCTTAATGATAGTCCAAGAGCTTTATCTGTCTTTTATTTGTTTTGGAAAGGTTCCCCTAAATTTTCTACAATGGAGTTACTGAAACCCCTGAGTCTTTGTTACACACATAAAAAAACAAATCATGCATTTTGGTTTCTTTATAGATCTAATTTAGGTTTTCTAGGGAAAATTACAAAATCTGCTGCTTCAAAAATATACATACAGCTACTTTTAGCCATAACTACTCTGAACTCCCACAAACACTGATGCGTCCCACTCCCACCACCATTCCTGTGAATCCACTGACAGGTATTCTCTCAGTTTGCAATATGTCACATGTACTCGGGTGTAATCTACCACAAGCATTTCTCAGGTACCTCCGTTCCTTGCTGCTATTGTAAATGCTCACATTTTTAAATCAATTGTATACCTATTGTCACTTATTTTTATATAAGTCTATAGGCTGTACAAACGTCGTGTTTTTATCTTGCACAGTTTGTTAATTCATAGTTGTTCTTTGCACTCAAGGGGACAGCATCCAATTTCGTTGTACTTTTCTTTGGTGTGATGACATTAAAGGATTCTGGTTCTGATTCATCTGATTCTATGACCAGTTTTGATGATGATCCAGAAGGCCGAGTTAAAATCTGGCCTCTCACGTTCTTGCGAGTGATCACAACTGACTACAGCTGCTGATTCCTCTGAGCCAGTTTAAATGTGTTCATGGCTATATAAATGGATTTTAAAAAAACAGTCTCCAGAAAATCTACAGCTACCACTTTGGGGATACAACAACAACAGAAAGCCGTAATAAATGTGTAAATATATTTAGTCAAAAAGATCAGTTTTGGGATTGAAGTAAAGCCAGTCTTTCCATTTGTTGATCGCTGACTGATGATGATGTTTAGGTAGTTTAATTTTATTTTTTTTTAAAAGTTATTTTTTTGGCCTTTGTGCCTTTATTTGATAGGACAGTGGAAGAGGGACAGGAAAGTGGGGAGAAGAGTAGGGGGAGGACAGGTGCGGGAAAGGGTCATGAGCGGGACTCGAACCCATGACCTCCGCATCGGGACTGTAGCCCTGTACATGGGACGCCAGCTCTACCAGGTGAGCTATAGCGGCGCCCGAGGTAGTTTAATTTAATTGCTTTCAGATTATAGTCAGTGTAGCACAGAAAAAAGAACAAATAAACTGCAATATTCACATAACAAAAAAGGTATTAACTTGACTTGACCAAGTATTTCAAATTTGTGGTTTCAAAAACAGATAACTTTAAAGGGAAATCCTTGGGAATAATACATATGTGCACAACAGATTTAAAAAATATGGACTTCAATTTGAAATTATAAAAAAAAAAAAAAAGAGGCAAACATCAGTAGGTCAAGAACAGCCAGACTGAATATGTATCACAGATCCATAATTCAATTCTTCCTGGTCAATAAGAGCAGATATATCCGCATTGCATCCCATTACAGATATCTACAATTCAGCTGCAGATATGTGCGGCTACATTTCCACATGTTGTATTTCCAGTTTCAGATATCAGCAGTAATTCTGTCTAGACGTAATTCTAGCTCCACATATCTTTAATTCCCATCAATCTCTTATCTCCAAACTAAGATCACACTAGTGAAAATGACGCTGGAGATATCCGGAGGTGGAATTATGTTTAGTCAAAACGCAATTACAGATATCTTGAGTTGGAGTTGAGACCGGCTGAAGTAGCGTCGCACATATCTGGAGTTTATCTGTGAGTGGGAGGCGGGAGCTGGGTGCTGTTCGAGCACAATGTGGCATCGAAACCATTACTGCATATTACATTTTACCAGCAGCTTGGTGCCGACGTTCGAGCAAATTTCAACCACAAGTCTCTTGTTCTCCATAAACTTTCGCTGATGAGCACTTTATGCTTCACACCATTTTTCAACCATCTTATCCACCACTACAGCTTCCACTACTTCTGCTGACACCATTCACATGCAATGCTCGACCAACATCCAATGGAAAGCCTTGCATAAGAGCACAATAATTCAGACTATTTATGATGAGGTTTGAGATATCTGCAGCTGTTATTGTGACTAAACTGAATAACAGAAATCTCCAGCTGTGGTTTTGACTGACATTCTAGATATCTGGAAGTCAAAATGGTGTTAATATCTGTAATTTTGCCACCATGTCGTCAAACTCAGCTGTTAAAGGTTAAAACGCCCTGCCGTAAGACCTGCGCTCCGACATGAAACTGTCTCACGGCCTCAGTGTGCTTTCGAACCTCAGCAAACGCCTCGACTGTCTGCTAAAGACAAAACCGAAACCAGCCTGCGACTTCCTTCCTCCGATAAATTCTCACAACAGTCGAATGGAATATGATCTCCCCTCCTCCATCTTTCATAACTCTCCTCCCCTCGCCTGTGATCATCCTGAGAGCTGGAACGCTTCCTCTTTCTCTGCCGCTGATTCTGACAGAAGGAATGCAACAGCAACAGAGCAGAGGAGGTCAGAAGCATAGCAGCTGTTTCTGGAGTACGTTAGAAAATACAGTAATTTTAATGTGCTCACACTCTCCGAAAAGAGGGATGATTGGAGTTTCTCAATCTTTATACAGTCGTTTATACCTCACAAAGACACCATGTTGGTTCACCAAACCGACGTGTTGTTTGTGGCATGATGTCGGTTTTTTAAAAACTGAGCACTTAGTGTGAGTAAGCATCAGGGTGGTGGAGCAACATTTGGCAACGGCGACAGCACCGCTAATGAGTTACAGGCTGTTTTCTCCAGCCAGTGGATTGTGCGGATGTTTAGGATGGGCGTGCGACTGGGTCCAATTAAACAGCATTACAGCATCGCGCTTGACAACATCTATAGGTTTAAATGTAAAGAAACACTGCAGTCAGCGTCTAAAAACAGGAGAAAATGTCAAGTTTTCTGACAGGTGTGGTCATGGAAAGTCTTTTGTGCGGATCCACCCAGCGACAGGCACGAACACACCCACAGGGCTCGACTGTAATGTCAGAGTGACCTGTCCTCCGTCTAAACTCGCAATAATGGAAACAAACCATAAGAGAGTTTCTGCCTCCGAGTTCCAGCTAATGGCGACCTCCTCGGCTATGATGAATTCGTTCGCAGAGTTTCCCCCCAAAAGCTGCTGATCCACGCGCACAAATAAACACATGCGTGGCTACACACACACACACACACACTCACATAAGCGCACATTCCCTTGCTCGATATTGACTCTGTCTTATCTCCTAATTGGAAAAGCAGATAGACGGAGGGAAGGCTGAGTGAAAACACACCTAGTAATCAACTCTCGCTCAAAGACTAAAACCCATTTCACGGATCAATGTCCTCTTTCTTTGCTGCCCGTCTAGTGTGCATGTGGCCCTGCCTGTCAGTCTCGGCTCTCTCAGTCAGTCTTTCCATCGCGCTGAAAACCTTCATTACTGATCTATGCATGTTCTTCTACTGAAGCAAAAAAAATAAGAGCAGCAAAAAGGGGGAGGGGAGGCCGAGCTGGTTTCCACCTGCCTGAGTCAACCAAATCTGAACAACACACAGCCACACATTGCCTCTTTACAGACTAAATTGACTTGTGTTTTGCACTTAATATCACTGACGCTTTTGTGGTTGCAAAAACATGTCGATTTTCTTTACATTTTCGCAAAACTACAAGAAATGAGCTTAATGCGGGGTACAGCAGAGGTCAATGTGCAGCGTGTGTTTAACCCTTTATACCTTAAAACTTGCAGGTAGGTTTAAAAAGGCATGTCTTCTGTTGAAAAAAATAGCCAAAATGATGATTTATCAGAGCCAGAAACTGTAAAAACACGAAGAAATGTCAGATTTTCCATCGGTTCTGGAATGAATTAATGTGTGACGTAAAGTTCTGTCAGGAAAAAACCCACAAAATCCATCCGTAAAATTGTGACATTTCACCAAAATTGCTTTACTCCACATACGCTTTTAAAAATACTTGGCAATAATAAACCGTTGTGCCAGATTCTGCAAAAAATAAAAAATAAATTCTGAATTCCTCAGTGCAACTACATGTTTGTGACCAACAGCCACAGGGCAAAAATTCAGAGACGGTACATTTTTTTTTTGCACTGAACAGATTCTGTAAAAAAACAAACACAATGCTGAAGCTTTTTGTGATTCAGCTGGGACAAAAATTCACAGACTTTTTTTTTGCTGAACTGAAGGCTGTGTTTAAACAGCGCTGAGAGGAGACAAGCACGGAAATAAGTTAAAGCGAAAATAAAAAATACGCGAGCAATAAAATAAATGCAGCATGGCTCAAAAATGGTACACAGAGGAGCAAGTGGTTGGAAGATACATTCAACACGGTGAAACATCTTTCTAGAGTCTATGTACAGCAGGGTGAAAAACAGTTTGTAGAGGTTGTATAATAGCTATAGCATGGAGCAACCTTTATTTTTCAGTATTGGTAACATCTGTGGGGATTTAAAAATGTATTTCAATAACTGTAAAATAAATAATAAAAGAAGTTAAACTTCTTTTTTTTAATGATTTATGGCTTTTTAAAGTTGTTTCACTGCACAATAGACATTCCTGAGGTCTCTGTACTTCTAGTCACGGTTGTGCTGTTTCCATAGAGGTGCAGGATTTTATATTTCAGGGAAAAGGAATAAAGAAATGCCCAGAAACTCTTTGGAGTTCAGGGGGTTAAAGTGACACATTTCCCATTGAAGCAGGACAGTGAGGGATCAATCTCAAGGGTGAACCAACGGGTCATTAGTCACGGGGATGAAGGCGGTTTGATCTGGTAGGAAGGTGGGACTGATGAAAAATCGCTCGCTACTTTATGAGCTGGATCTTTAAGAAACGCCCACCGCAGCGGCATGAAGTCATCACATAAAACCACCTATTATCTGTGCCCTACTTTCATATTGCACGTTAATTCCACGCAAATCTGCAGTTCACATTGGAAAACTGACTAAAGATACTCCAAACAGGGGAGTGTGCACACGAAGGGCAAGGTTCAGTCCATTTGGTCTGGACCAAGGAGAAAATAACACATGGTTTCTTTTTAGTTCTGGTTGCTGCCAACTTGCATCATCAGGGCTACAGATAGGCGACAAACTAAAGGAACAACCTGAACCCTTGAACCTCTACAACGAGGGGATGTGGTGGTTCTGTTTTACTGCTGGTGGTCTCTTCCAGAAGTGGTTTGGTTTAGACACAGCTGAAAGAACTCACCACAGTAATATGTTTGCATTATGGTGACACCTATTTTTATTAAGGACTTGAGAAATAAAGTTGAATTTGATTTGACCGACTTTGAATTTAACCACTTTAGTAGAAACACAATAAATAAAGAAAGCAAGATAATTAATAAAGACTGTAATAAACTGCTTTCTAGGCTTGGAGTTTGTTCATGCAACTGAAAAGTACGTTTTCATTATGTGCTTTTATGTCAGTTTTCGACGCATGAAAGTGACACGAGGTTTTCTTCCGGTTGCTAGTTATTAGTAATGAAGTGTCATCAGCCGTCATCATTATCGACCAGACTTGGTTTAATGACTATGAAAATGATGTGAATCATTCTGTGACCTTCACAGTCACAAGTGATCACCTAGAGTATGATTGTGAACAGACGTGTTGGACAATGTTCTCCACGACCAACATCGAAACACCAAAATCAGGGGATATCTTTTAGTTTCACTCTCCAGCCGATTGGAAAGACTCAACTGTTCTAGTGGTGGCACAACAACGTAATTAGACACTCGATGTTGGTTTTGTTTAATTTCGCCCATCTGCACATGGTGGAAAACCAAACTCTGGTGACTAACAGCGGGTCACGCTTCACTTAG
>NW_007577819.1:47085-115396 GCF_000690725.1 Stegastes partitus
ACGAGTCTAGTCAGTATTCTTAGCCTCTGAATCAATGCTGTCATGCTGTAAAAACAGACAATAAGTGCAAACGGGGTAATCAAAAGAGTCGAGCAGAATTGTGATTAAAGTTAGCATCGCTACGTCAGGCCTTTTATAATGGATTTAATAAACACACCACAGGTTTACTGCTTTTTGATCCAGATTAATCAGTGAAAAACCCCTGCGGTCATGTTCTGAGGAAGATTGCTTCCTTAACAGTTCATAATTATCAGATGGATTCAACAATAGCTTTAAAATCACAGCCTTGTTTTCAGGTGGTCTCTGTCCGGTTGTTCGGTCCTCATCAGGGTTCATTAGACCAACGGTTTGCACAGGTTTGTCTCAACCGATGTACAAACACTACAAAAAACACTTTTCTGAGTGTGTTGACCGCAGACATTAATATTCTGAAATGCATCACAAAACAGAAATACAGGAGCTGCTTGCAGCTGGAAAAAATTATAATGAATTGTGGAGGAAACAGCATTGTCGACACCCAGAATACAAAAAAAAACTATTATTAAATCTTTGGAAAACATTGTGCTGTCTCGGTGTAAAATTTAATTGGCTGTGGCATTTTGAAACTGCAGCTTGACAGACGTGTTTCCGTACATGTGTTGAGTGTTTTCTGTTGGAAGCCTTAAGATGTATTTGCATACTAACTGCTGAAGAGTTTTTTACATCAATACCGAACTGGGTCCTGCTGAACGCTCAGGAAGTCCAGGTTCCCACGAGATCTTTCAGGCCACCACACCCCGTCTGTTCCACTGTCTGAGCATTACAGTTTAATAGCTTTTAGAAGAATACTCTGATGTGCGTTCATCTTACATATATTTTAAAGACATGCCGTTTCCTACATCACTAGCCTTTATCTCCATCTAGATGTTTCCTGATTCTACTTTATCTTGTATGCCAGTAATAAGACACTTAAAAATCGATACAAGTCTAAAATGTAATGTAGGCACCACAGGGAGCTACACAGGATAATTCTATCATTTATGTGATTTGCACTGATTTCTACGGTGACCCAGCTCCTTGTGCCACTTTCTGATCACTTGGACCACTTCAACCAAACCACAGCTCTATTATTTTACCGTCTTGTCTCACTCATACTCCTCCAGTTCCCACATCTTAGGTCACCGTTATACTTTCCACATGTTGTAAGTTTTGTCAACTCTCCAAGTCTGCACAGACCTTTCCGTGCAGCCCAAAACTTGTGTCCACTATAAGGGCAGTGGTACACATGTTCAGCGGTAGTTTGTCTGTAGACATATGTAGATGCAACTTATTGTGCATGTATGGAATGAAGTCCTCCAACTGGACTCCAAAAACAGTAGTATAATAACAACACCTAAGCGTCAACAGCTGTCCGTGTAGGCATCCACACCAGTGTACAATCAAGGTTTCATCCTTGTTTATTAACCAGGTACGTGCCGCTAAGCATGTTTAGTTAGCACCAGCAGCTACGGCACAAAGCAAGCTAATTCTACCAGCAAAAGGAGCAACAAAGCAAGTTGCAGAGCTTTTAAGATACAAGGTGCAAACAGACAATCAACAAACTGAACCTGAAAATTTGGGTTCATTTGTTTTAAAAGATCGTATTCAACATTAAAAAAGTAAGTTGCTGCAAAAAAAAAAAAAATCATGTTAAATTGCATCCTGAAAGAGCACCTCTGTTCAGATGGGATGCACAAATATTGACCCAACTGTCAAAAATGAGCACTATTTAAGGAGTTATCCCTCACATTTAGATTTTGAACTCAGATTTATACTTGACTGCACCACAGCCCGACTCTTTAACCCCGTTCTGCAAGAAAAACAAAAAAGCAACCAGTGTTCTCCCGCCTCTAGCATCAGCAAAGAATACTTTCAACGCCGGAGCCGCAATTCTTCCCTGTCCGTCTCCCAAACAACCACAACCGCTGGCTAACAAGGCTGAACATCAAGGAGGGTTTTCCCTTTCATGGACTGTCGTAGCTGGGTGTGCGCAGCTAGACATACGGCTGCCTGACATCGTTAAATGCACATGCGCTGATTCGATTTGCAGCGTTGACTGTTGTGATCTATCGTCATGGTTAAGTTATTGAGTCATCTGCTCCACCGCATAGCTACAATCATGTTATTGCTGCATACAAACGCAGGGCTTGTATGCAAACTAACATTTATTCTTTCTGATCTTGCACCTTTGTACTACACAGATCACACACATGCATCTATCTAACTAACTATCTTGAAACCTGCTCGCTTAAATAAAACTATTTGATCAAAGTTCTGAGTTGCAGCTTATGTTTCCCTAAATTTTGACACCAAGATTTTAAATTTTGCTGCAAATCCATTCCAAATATCCGCTATCGGTCTCCTTGATTACTAAAAACCAATGTCAATATCATAATATATGCTATTATGTCCATTCAATGTTGCATGAAAGTGAATGCTGCCAAAGTTTTCAATTTAGAACTCAAAAATTCTACAACTTTAGCCAATATTATGATAATTTTGGTTGTCGTTATTAATCTAATAAGTCATCAGAGTGCCAAATGGACAGTTTACTATCTTTCATGGGACTGATTTTTCGTTTTTTGTCCATTTTCCTTAAATTAAAGGTGTTGCCTCAATTTTTAACAAGACTGATATATGAAGGCTGATTTAGTAACCTCTGGTAATTCAGATTGCTGCTGTTGAGGTTATCCTCTCCTCCCTGACTTATGTATCCATACATCTCTCCCCCTCCACGTCATTATTCATAACTAACCTTTACTGAACAGCAGTGGCTCCCTGTGTGACTGATTGTGCAGGTCCCAGCTGAGACATCTGGCTTACGGTTTATAATAAATCACCCATGAGGACTATCCGAACAAAGGATGCCACCTGACAGCTATTTTAAGCAGAATGTCACGAGTGCGGTGAGAGAAAGTGACGGGATGGATGATTAGTCGCCGGGAGGCAGCTCACCCTTCCAGGCGGACGTCGGGCAGTGAGCGATTGAGCGCGATCATCTCCGAGGCCATGAGGTTGAACTGGTTGATCTTAAACATCTCCTTCATCTTCTCCTGGTTCTCTTTAGGGATCACCACAGGCTTCCCGCCTTCACCGGGACCGTCTCGCGGTCTGGACAGGGCGTCTAAGGTAGATAGCCAAACAGTTTGTCAGAGAGGACAAGTACGGAAAAAAGAATGAGGTAAATGCGAATGCTAGCTAACTTACACCCACCGTATCTCCCTGGCAGTCCTCTCTCCTTCTTGTCGTCGCACTTGTTGCACTCGCTGAAGTAGAGCAGGATGAACATGTCCAGCATCACCCAGACCAGAGAGGTGGCCAGAACCACCTTACAGTAGGCAAACCTCCGCATCCTAAAAAGAAGTCAGAAGGATCGAATTATTAAAGCCGACACAATAACTCTGCATTCCTTCTCGTATCTCTCCCCGACTTTCTATCACTCCTCTCATCATTCACCCCTTTTCCATCCGTCCATCCATCCACCGCTGTCGTTCTAACTCTCGACTCTTATCTGTCTGCGCTTTATCGCAGCCTCTCCACACTCGGAGAGCAAAATGTTGAGTCTCTGTCCTTTATCACTCCAGAAGAAAAGCAGCGAATCTATGAGGGCACCTTTGCGAGCACGGCGAACATTGACATTTGTGTTTTAGAGAGGAGCCTTCATGGTATCTAAGCACTGCTTTAACTGCTTTAACAGAAACAGACATCTAATGTAGCAGCGTTCCCAAATACCCTGCAGTGTACCAGCCAATCTATCCTTTGTACATTTAACATACCAAATCCCTGTGTGCTGAAGCGTAGTCAAACGCACACTAACAGGTAAGCGCACACTCACACACAGCAGTGAGAGGAGCTGTGATAGTAATTGCTTTTCTTTGGCAGGCGGCGAGAGACAAGACACAGCCACATTAAAATTCCACTGCTCCCATTTCCTTCTCTCCTCCAGCACCATCTCTCCTCTCTTTGGCTGATTCTCTGCCTCAATGATCCCTCAGGTTGCAGCAGCACAAGCAGAGGGGAGAAAATTAATTTGGCCACGGTGATTTCTCTCGTGCCCCTGGGAGGCAAAAAAAAAAAAGAGAGAGAGAGAGAAAGGTGTTTGTGCATAGCTAGTTTAGCTTAGCTTAGTTTAGCTTTGCTTAGCAGCCGGGGAGGATGGAGAACTGCAGAGCAGCATTTCTAAATTCCACCTGATAGGATTCTGGTAACACAAAAAGCCGTGCACAGCAGAAAACAAGAGTGAAGATTTGTCTGTTCTCTCAAAGTTTGTGTTTTCTCAGACTTCTGTGCCTGTGAGTCGAATAGTTTGGATGTTCTACCAACGCAGCATTTTGACCACTTCCACAGAGTGAGAACTACGCATGAATCAATTCAATTTGCCTTTTTGGACGACAACTTACGAAAAGACTTTTATGTCAAAGTGAAAACAGATTTCTACAAAGTAAAAAAAAATGCAAAATGTAAAATACATGATTGCATAAGTGTTCACCCCTTTCAGAGTGACTCACCTAATTCAGCACAGGTGCAGGGAATTAGCTCCAACACAATTAGTGAAATGGAGATCATCCGAGTGCAGTGAATGTGTCTCAGTGATTGTAGCATAAGGACACTTGGTGAATCAAGACTACTGGATATAACCACACCATGAAGACAAAAAAAAGCACCCCAAGCAACTCTGTAATAAGGTTATTGGAAAGCACAAGCCAAGGGATGGGTACGAGAAAATGAAGTCACTGAAATGTTTCCTGGAGTACAGTTAAAGCCATCATTGGGAAATGGAAGGAATATTACTCGTGTAAATCTGCCAAAAGCGGGACGTCCTCAAGAACTGAGTGACCAAACAAGAGAGAGACGAGTGAGGGAGGCCAACAAGACACCTATGACTACTCTGAAGGAGTTACAAGCTTCAGCTGCTGGGATGTGACAGACTGTTCGTACAACACCAGTCAAAGCTTTAAAGCAGAGTGGCAAACAGAAAGCGACTGTTGAAAAAAAGTTCATGGTAAATCTCGACTCACGGAGGCACGTGGGAGACTCTGAACTCAACGAGAAGGAGGTTCTTTGGTCTGATGAGATCAAAATGTAGCTTCTTTGCCGTCAGACTACACGCTATGTTTGCTAATCACCAAACAACACCCACCATCACAAACACAACACCCCCACAGTGAAGCACGGTGGTGGCAGCATCATGATGTAGTGACACTTCAGGCAGGACCTGGAAGGCTTGTAAAAGGCAGCGGGTGAAAAATATAGTGAAACCCTCGAGGACAACCTGATGTAGTCTGCAACAGAACTGTGACTTTGTGAGATTTGTTTTCCAGCAAGACAATGACCCGAAGCAAACAGCCGAAGCTACACAGAAACGAACTGAAGACAACAAGGCGAATGTGCTGGAGTGGCTGAATAACAAGCCTAGACCTCGATCCAACTGAGAATTTGTGGCTCAAATTGAAAAGAGCTGTTGACTCACGATCACCATGCAACCCGATCGAGCTTGGGCAGTTTTGCAGAAAAAGAACGGGGTACAATTTCAGCCTCCAAGAGCTCATCGGAACCTATTATAACACAGGCTCAATTGTGTAGTTGCAACTAAAGGTGCAGCTACTAAATGCTGACTTGAAGGCTGTAAATACTTATGCAATCAGTGATTTTATGTTCCACATTTTTACTTTGTAGAGATCCATTTTCTACTTGACATGAAAGCCTTTTGTAATAAATGTGTGTCAGAAAATCTAATTCACTATAATTCAAAGCTGAAAAGCAATAAAAATGGGAAAACCTCCAAGGAGGGGGGTGAATACTTTAGGCACTGTATGATGAGTTAAACAAAAACAGTGCAAGAAGTGTAATGCAAAATGAGGCAGATTAACTGGAACACATCATGCTACACCTTTTTTTTTCGCTGCTTGATACAAAAAGAAAACTCCCACGGTTCTCATTTTCCACGACCTCCAAGAGAAGTCTTCCTGATATAACATCATCTAAACAGGCACTCTGTTGCCGCCATACACGGCGACGTCGCTAATTAGTTTGACCGTTTAAATCAGCAACACCAAGCACAAACTCAGATCTGAATGCCCACCAAAGCATAAAAACTACTCCAGACGCCTTTGCCATCGTTGCACCACATGATAAAAGCAGAAAAGAAATCACTGACGCAATCATTTTTCACCTCGCAAAGGGCACGATACCAATTAACACTTTTACCAAAGACGGGTTTAAAAGCACGATCCAGTTGCTCCAGAGGTGGTATGTAACACCGTCGTGCACCTATTTTTCTCGAGTTTCCATTTCAATGCTAGACGGAGCTGTCACAGTGACAGTGGAATATTGTGCAGCTAAAACGGACTCGCGGTCCAGCAGGAGTTCCACATAAATCTCACCGTCCACTTTAATAATGAGGGCCAGCAACTGAAAAAGTCGCTGTTTGCAAACGCCATTTTTTTTCCCGGATGATCATACCAGTCAGAACATCACAGTGGGGACAAGTAAAGTGTTGGCTGCTTGGGGTCTTGATGAAAGAAGTCTGAACAACAACAGACAGTGTGGTAACCATAGTGAAGGCTGCACTAGGGGACCAGACTGCTGAGTTTTGGCCAAAGAATACTTTTAACAGTCGGTAAGTAACACCTATATCTGCTAAGCTGCGTTTTTCATATCACAGCGTATAGCACAGAAAAACAAAACATATCTAAGTATTACGTAATCTGAAGCAGAGCAAAAAAATCCCCACCAGCGCACTGTAATGTCATGCAGGGAAAATCACCATTCTCAGATGTAAATCAGGCCATTATTCAGCACAGTTTTGTCAGTTTGCAAGATTTTATCAGCCAGCTTGACATGGAGAAACTGGTGCAGAGCAACGACCAGCAGATGTGCACGACTGTAACCTCTGTGGGGGAAAGATAAAAATCGAATCAAATCTATTTAAACTGAAGCAACGTGGGTTTTAACGAGGTTATTGAGTCATGTTGGGTTATACCACCTCAAATGATCAGGGGAATCTGCTCCAACATCTCTGATTTGCTTGAAACTTTTCTTTAAATCAAATTATGGATATTTAAAATGGTATCTGTGAGATTTTAGCTTGATATATTACGTACCTTTCGAGATTTTCAGCATGTTTTTTCCCCAAACATTTGAGGCTATCCTTGGATGACAATATCTCAGGAACTATTAAAACTATTTCAACTCATTCATTATCAATGATTATTTGATCTACTTGAACAATATTGCAGATTCTGAATCAATAACACGATGAGACAGTGAAAATTTAACTGACAGCTCCTGAGATTGAGACGGTCATCAAACATACAATCAAATTTTAATATGGAAAAAAAGGGACTGAAAATGGGTTGATTGGTAGGTTTTTTTTTTAGCTGAGAAAGTGCTTAATATATCAAGCTAAAATTCCACAGATATCCTTATAAATATCTGTATTTTATGCTATAAAAAATTAAGTGTTCGTCAAAAAGAAATTGCACTAAATATTTAATGATTTGAGATGGAATGAACCTAAATATTCTGCAGCAGAGCATAAAATCCACACCAACATATATCATGCAGGGACAAGTTCTTGCTGGGAAAAATTATTGTTCTCAGATGCAAAATATGACTCAGTCAAACTTTATAAACTGGCAAGTTAATCTGTTGACTTGTCAAAGAGAAACCGGTGCGGAGCAGCCACCGGTAGAAGTGGACTACTGTGACCTCTGAGGAGAGAAAAAAATCCAATCTAATCAATTTAAACTAAAGCACTGCGGGTTTTAACAAGGTTAATGGAAGTGAATCATGTTACATCAGTTGAAAAATCCCCGTGCAAGCAGTTAGTTACAGGCTGAATACGATTTAAAGTTTCACCCTTGGAGTCTCCTGGTGAACTGAAAGGCACAAGTAGAAGCATTTATTTCATATGACACTGGTCTTCATCAGCTTTGACCTTCTGTGAGCCCCACCCCTGTACCGCCTTCTTAGATAATCTCACACAGAATGTAATGTGAGATCAAGTAAGTACACTTTTATATAATGTACTATATTACAAACCTCTTTTTAAATGTCTGTTGAAATTATGATAATAAAAAACTGAGTAAAAAAGTTGGTAAGTGGAGCATGAGTTCAAGTTCGGATTGTTTTATCAGACCATCCATCAATTATCTATACATTGCGTAATCCTCACTAGGGTCATGGGGGGCTGGAGTCTATCCCAGTTGACTCAGGGTGAAGGCAGGAGACACCCTGGACAGGTCGCCAGTCCATCGCAGGGCCACACTTAGAGACAGACAACCAAGCACACTCACATTCACACCTACTGGACAATTTAGAATCACCAATTAACCTCAACATGTTTTTGGACTGTGTGGGAGGAAGCTGGAGAACCTGGAGAGAACCCACGCTGCACGGGGAGAACATGCAAACTCCACGCAGAAAGATTCCGGTGCCCCCACCGGGACGCGAACCGGCAGCCTTCTTGCTGCGAGGCAACAGTGCTACCAACTGCACCACCCTGCAGCCCAGATTTAGAATTTATTCATATAAATTGAAATTCTGTTTCTTTTAAATCATCTCTACAAAAACACCAACAAAACACCAACAAACTCAACAGTCATACTATGACACAAAAATCAATAAAACAGAATTATGAACAGATAGATCATCACAATACAGGCAATAAAAGCACTCCTCAGCACCTTTATTTGTAATTACGAGAACCTCGCACACATCAGGCGACCAACTGAGGAGAGTAAAACAGCGCTTACTCGGTTCTGTAACGTTATCGTCACCTTCAGTGCTGAACAGTGCAGCGTGTTCACACTTTTTGACTGTGGTTACGGTTCAATCAGGTGTTACTCTTTGTGTGGAAGAGCGATGGGGCGCGATGACAAATTACCAGGCTGTAGGACACGTTACTGCATCTCTCCGTAGCTTTAACCTTGCATGCTTTTCAGATATTCACCGATGAGCCACAACATTAAAACAGGGATGAGGTTAGCAGCAAAACGTGGATCATCTCCTTAAAGCACAGTATGCAGCTGGGAAACCTTCAGTCCTGGCGTTTATGTGGATGTTACTGTGACACTATGACAAGCCGTTTTAACATTTAATAGCTGGACTGGATATGTATTACAGATATCAGTAATTGAATTCTTCCAAGTCAACAGGAACATTTCAGATATCCACACCGTCGTCCTTCCAGGACAAATGACTCCACTTTTACTGTTCATGCGTTTCTCATTACAGATATCTACAATGCAGCAGCAGATACCCGCAATGTGAATTGCAGATAACTAGAGCTGAATTATGAACGGTTGGAACTCCAGGCTCCCGTATCTGCAGTTTAGTTCTGACTAGTCATAATTCTGCCTCAAGATATTTTTAATTCTCCTCAATTCAACACGTTTGTATTGTCCCATTTTAGGAATCTTGAATGGAGTTTGAACTCGTCAGAACGATGCTGTAGATATCTCAAACTGGAGGATTTAGAGTTCTGACACTACAATGTTCATGTATAAAACAGTCCACTACTTCTACTTTTTATATATCTACCTTTACTTAAGACAAAGTTTTTTATGATTATAATTACATTTAAAGATATTAACGATTATTTTGGAGGAAATTCCCTGGAATTAATACATGAACAGTCGTGACTCGACAATCCGACCCTTAACAATCTGAAAACCTTGTTATCCGACAGGTTTTTAGGAAGAACGACTGGAACCCATAAAAAATAGCCTTAACATACCAACAGCCTTGGATTCTGGCTCTGACATGACATTTTATGTCACAAATTAGGATAACGGCGTATTATCTGACTGAACAATCCGACAGATTGGCTACGTTCAGACTGCAGGACTTAATGCTCAATTCGGATATTTTTGCCAGTTCGTTCACATTTCCAATTAAATGTGACTAGTACGTGATCTGCTGTGTGAACTTCATACGACTCGCATGTGCAGAAGAGGACACAACGATGTCACACGCAGCGAGGGAATGGCACTGCCACCACAGCCACCAGTGGAGGAAACAGAACTGTGACCGCTAACCTAAACTAGCATCAGCAGCCAAGTACTGCCTGTGCGTTCTGGTCATTTCCGCCCCGTCGAAGTGCACCCCCGGGATGGAAGTGTCCCCCGACCTCGCTGAATATTTGGATATTCATCATTAATTGGGCCTGAATATCCAGAGACCAGAAAGTGCTATTGGGACCAGCCCTACTAGTTATTATAACAACTATAAACAATAAATATCAACAACAAATGAGCCTTCAAGCATCAAGCCCTCCTTGTATCTCGACCTCCGTCTTGACAATCCGACAGCCTTGCTATCTGACATAAAAGAAAGTTTTACATTTAGTGTTAGATTATCGAGTCTCGACTGTGCTACAAATGGAATGATTTGCACAACAGATGAAAGATGTACTTCAATTTGATGCTAATAGAAACAACATCCATAAATAATAGCTAAACTGGACATGTATTGCAGATATCTGGAATTCAATTCTTCCTTGTCAAAAAGAGCATTTCAGATATCCACGTGGCATCTCATTACAAATATCGACAATGAAGCTACAGATATCCAGGTGATGGTGCGTATCTGCGGCTGAATTATGACTGCTCTGACTAGTGATGATTCTAGTTCCATATACCTTGAATCCCTTGGATCTCTCGTCTTAATCCCCAAAATCTCAAATGAAGTCTAACCTGCTCAAAATTAGAATTCTGCCAGGTCAAAATGTAATGACAAATATCTTAAATTAGAGTTTAGACTTCCAGAAAAGGTGCTGCAGATATCTGTCGTTGCCTCAGGAGCTACAGCGAGCAGGAGGCGGTTTGCTTTTCAAACGTTCTGCTGCACTGCAACCTTAACTGTATATTACAACCCTTTTCACCGGCAGCCTGAGGACAAACTTCTCGTAAATTTCAAGCACATGTCTCTCATGAACGAAGCTCTCAGTCTCTGAAAACCCCTCACAGATGAGCTCTTTAAATTTCAGAGCATTTTCTAACAATGTCATCCACCGCAGCAGCTGCTATTACTTCTGCTAACACTGTTGAAATGCTTTGATGAACCAATATCCAATTTAAACTAGTCGTAATGCTGTTTGAGATATCTGCAACTATTTATCTGCTATTATTCTAGTCAGTGTATGTACAACTACTAACAATTGGTAATCCCAGATAGTCAAACTTGGCTATGAAGTATTCGAATGGTGGCCATACATAAGCTGATATTTATAATGTGGCAGACTGTGGTGTGTTTTTTACACATTGTTCAAGGTTTCTACTGAATCCCTGATACTCAGACAGTTTGGTTTAGCACTACAGTTTGGACTGTTGTTGCGGAAAAAACGGAATAAAACAGGTAAGTTTGGAAAATTCTCTGATCTTCACAGACATCCTGACAGATTTTACCAGACGGCTTTATCTCACCGTCTTGATCGCTCCACTCAAAATTCTTGAAATTCCAGCACCAGCGGGATGCCTGAAATTCAGCCCTCGCTCTTGCAATCTTTCCTCTTTCTGTTTCTCCCACCGCCGCCGGACTGTTCTGGCCTCGCTTGACCTCAAACGACGCACAACCTGACAACGCGGCAAAAACTTGGATGTATCTATCTCGCGTGGTGCCATAACAGCGCTGTTAGACGGACAGAACTACATCACACGTTCTTGTTCGCAAAGTCCTGTCAAAACGGGATGTCAGCTGGTTCCTCTGAACGCCGTTTGATCACAGCGAATGTAAACGTAACAGACAGCGGCGCTCCGAGCAGCAGCAGAGATGATTTACATGCATGTACATTGAATATAAGCATGCACGCTCCCGCTGCTGCTGTCTCTCAGCCAGGCCTCCCCGCTCACTGTATTTCTAATCGGGCATGGCAGAGGACACCTCCGGTCTCTTCTGCATTCACAGCAGCCCCCGAGGCCCTACTTCTATGTGTGTGCCGCATGTGTGAGTGTCGGTTTAGTTTATGTTGGGCGTTAGACTCTTTGAAGTCTCTGTTAAAACATCCCGGCTGCACATGACATTAAACAGACACAATCCCGCGCCCCTCCATCGCCGCTCGCTCTACCTAATCCATTAACATATCACGTTCCCTCCATCTTTCTCCTTACATCTCCATCCTGGGCATCTTTCTCTCTCAGCCACCCCACCTCCCCCCCTCTTCTACCCTGTTCCTCTCTTAGTGATGTTGTCTCCTTTCAAGAACGGTTGCCATCACTACTACCCTACAAGAACACAATTTCCCCCTTCACATCCTCCACTGTGTGTCTCCTCATCTTACCCTCCTCTTCTCAACGGGCTTAATCCCCCTTTAGAGATTGCACAACCACCGATTCTCACGACCATTTGGAGAAAAAAAAAACTCAGGATCCACAGCTCTACTAGCTTCACAATTTATGGCCGAGAGCGCGGAGCCTCCCTTCTGGGGATTTTATGTTTACATGTATAAAAGAAAATTAAGAGGAAGGGTGGGAGATAGTATTTGTACGAGGGAGTGCTAATGAGAGAGGAGGATTTGTGTTAGTCATCAACGCAAAGTTTGTGCGGCTAATTCGTGTAATAAACCACTCGCATAGTTTATTTGCTCGCACTCTGTAAAGCACGGTTTATTTCCTCCCAGATGTCACTTAATAAACAGCCGTGTAAAAATGCATGCTGCTATTTGAAGCATCTTCGGCGAGGAGACGGTGCTATTCAAGTGCACGAGCTGTCCTTGGGTCATATGGGCCTGATAAGCTCAACAGTTTCCAAGACAACGCTGATGGGAGCCGCTGATTTTCTGAACGGTCGTAATGCCTCTCAATTGGAGCAGAACAAGGCGCAGGCTAATATTAGGGGAGCGAAAGGGAACAAGGTGGCCTGGAGCTCCGTCTCTGTGGCTCTCTGTGGACTAGCTGAGGTACACAGGCGCTTCTGGCAAAACGGCAGGGGTCGCTTCATATTCAGATCATAACCTTGACTGTAGAACACAGGCGGGTCCCGCAGAGAAAGTAAAACAAGACACAGCCTGGGATGGGGTGAGGCAGCACAGTGGATCTGACTGTGGATGTATTACAGAACGTACTGTTACCAAAAGTACATGAGTGTGTTTAAAAGTATTCACCCTCCTTTAAAGTTGTTCCTTTGCACTGCTTTTCAACATTAAATCGTGGCCAATTTAATTTGCCTTTCTGGACAAGAATCCGCCAAAAACAGACTTTCATGTCAAAGTGAAAACAGACTTCTGCAAAGTAATGAGAAGTAATTAGAAATGTAAAATAAGGCATTGCATAAGCATTCACTCCCTTCAAAGTGACTCACCTAATTCAGCACAGGTGCAGCCAATTGATGCGAGGAGTCAAATAATTAGTGAAACGGAGATCATCTGAGTGCAGGGAATGTGCCTCGAGTATTTGTAATATAGACATCTGCACCTGGAAGGTCCAGTCACCGGTGAATCAGCACCCCTCCATATAACTACACCACGGAGACAAAAGAACGGCACAAAGCAACTCTGTGAAAGCGTTACTGAAAAGCATGAGTCAGGGGATAAGTCAAGGATATTTCCGAAGCACTGTATATCCCTTGGAGTGCAGTTAAATCCATTATTAAGAAAGAGAAGGGACATGGCACTTGTGTAACTCTGCATAGAGCAAGTCATTGTCAAAAACTGAGGAACTGTGCAAGATAGAGACGAGAGAGGGAGGACACCAAGACACCTATGACTCCTCTGAAGTAGTTACAAGCTTCAGCAACTGAGATGTGAGAGGCTAGGCATACAAAGCAACTGCTGCCCAGCTTCTTCAACAGTCAAAGCTTTATAGAAGAGTGACAAAGACAAGGCCACTGTTGAACACGCTCATACTAAATCTTAACTTGAGACTCTGAAGTCAACTAGATGAAGACTCTTTCATCGGAAGAGACCAAAACTGAGCTTTTTGGCCGTCAGACTAGATGCCATGTTTGACGGACAACAAACACTACACACCATCACAAACACACCATCCCCACAGTGAAGCATGGTGGTGGCAGCATCATGATGTGCCTCTGATCAGCAGGCCCAGAAAGGCTTGTAAAGGTAGACGGTAAAATGTCTGCAAGAGAAGTCCGACTTGGAAGATTTGTTTTCCACCAAGACAATGATCTGAAGCTTACAACCAAAGAAATGGCTTGAAGACAACAAGGTGAATATTCTGAAGACACGGAGCCCAGACCTCAATCCAGGTGAGAATTTGTGGCTGGACTTGAAAAGTGCTGCTCACTTACGATCCCAGAATAACCTGACAGAACTTGAGCAGTTTTGCAAAGAAGAATAACAGAAAATGGCAGTGTCCAGATGTGGAAGACTAAGACCTATCCGCAAAGGCTTAATGCTCTACCTTTGTCATGAAAGAGTCTTTTTTTTTTGTAAATTTTATATCATAAAGCCAAATTAAACTGACAACAAATTACTGAAAAGCAGTAACAGAATGTCCATTGCAATCATTCTGCAATATGGGGGCGAAAAAACACGTTTGTTGAACCAATCACAACCATATTGGGCAGAGCTAAGCCCAGGATGCAGGAACTGTGTCCCCTAAACATAATTTACCGTTTAGGTTAAACATTTAAAGAAAGTAAAGAAAGCAGTGTCATTAAAATGGAAAATCCACTGGAGAAAATAAACTAGCAGTGCTGCCTGATTTAACTGTGGTAGGTTTGCTAGCTCAAGAGAACGTTTCCCATGGTGACGGACATTTTGAAAGAAGCATACACTTGCAGTCTACTTCCAGAGAGTCGGACGAGAGATTTTCTAAAGCTTCCATATCAAAGCAGACGGCACAGAAGCGCAATTTACTCTCGGACCACTTTAATCACTGTATCCTGAGAGGTTAATCTGGAACTTTTTTCCGGTGTGACCCCCAGAAAAAAACATGCCTACCCCAGCTTTATAGATCTCTACCAACAGTGTTATTGGTTTATGTAAACTATAATTTGATCTCTGTATCACTATTATATGTTTTTAGCCCTAAAATAATGATTTTGGTAATGGCCTAAAAAAAAATGTAATACAGTGCAATTCTCTTATGTTAGAAGGAGAGTAAGAGAGAGAGCAAAGTTTGAAAACTCAGTGAAAAAAAAGCCAAAGAGTAAAACAGAGAAGTGCCCATGGCAGCGTAAAAGTCCCAGTTGAAATTGATTACCAATGCAAAACTTGGCTCAGGAGCGAGGTAGAATTAAACACTTCAATCTCCAATCACTGGGGCATTTTTGGCCAAAATCAATACGCATTAGTGTCACGGGGGGAGTTCCCCTGACGGTTGAAGAGAGTGCAGCTGCCCATCTACGCCAGAAAACCACCGACATCACCACACAGGCTCACAATAAATGTAGTAAAACAAAACAACAGACGGGCAAACACACCACAGCATCGTGCCCGTTGGTCTGTCGGACGCCAGCGTGCTGTTTCTTTGCTCTTTGTACAGTCCAACATTCCTCGTTTTTATCTCTTGCTCTCTCGTACAGACATGCTTTCTCCTCATAAACATATGAAGGTACAGAGCAAAGGCTTTGATAACACCGACAGCACAAATAAATACGACGATTTACACACCATCAGATTGCGTACTAATTGGCATTAACACATGCTCAACACACAACACACCCAGATCGAATCACAAGACTTACAGTCTGAAATGTTTCACCCAGCAGGATTGTGTGTCTGGCTTCGGCTCTCTCCTAGTACTATTACAGCTCTTGCCAACCAGGCAGGATTTACGAGACTCTGGCATCACAGCAGGATCTCCCTGCCTACTAACCACTTTAACAGTCTACTTTGATTTTCTCCAGAAGATCAAAAATGCGAACAATGTAAAAGAAATTGCGCTATGCTTTTACTTTCCAGAAAACATTCTGTTCCAGTGTAACCATGTAATTTCGTGGCTGTTTAACCCTCTGAACCCTGACTGGTTCCTGGGCATTTATTTTCTGTTGCTCCTGTCACATTTTTATTCACTGTGGGCTCATTTTCACAGCAATATAAAGTGTTGGCTCGCTATGGAAACAGCGAAAGTCAGAAGATCTTTGCCGCAGTATATGACAAAGTATTAACTCCATTCATCATAAAAAATGAGAAAAGAAAAGTGGAACTCCTTCAGTTTTTTTATTCAACAAAAATTGGAGAAAAAAAAATTGAATCAAGATGAGCAATATTTTTCCAAGTGCCCACAGAAGTAACCAATACTGGAAAAATGCTGGCCTTAAATAATAAAATGATATTTCACTACTTGCATTTTTAATTTGTTTCCACACTTATTGAGCTAAAACACTCAAGGCTTCACAGTTTCGCAAAGGAACATCCAATTTTGTGTATTTACTAAATCTGGTGCAAACTATTTAACTTTTGGCTTTTTTTTTTTTAAAGAGATACGTAGAGTCAGTTGATTTTTGAATAAACGTGATTGATGATGAGTTCAAGGGTAATTGGAAAGTTGAAATTTTGGAGATCAAAATTGACATCCCGACTCCAGCACAGGGAACGAACAGTTGTTTATTCGGGTCCAACCCTATGGGCAATGTTTATTTCCACGCAGTAGCAGCTACATTAACACTTGATTTGATGTAACACACAATGACTAGACATTGCTAAAGGTTTCTGTTGTTTTGAAAGCTCATTGCATCAAAATGTCAGCTCTGCAGCAACGTGTCGCTGCTCTGTTGCTTATCTGCAGCCGTATACTATAACAAATCACAGCAGAACAACAGGTTTATTTATGTGTATGCCACTCACAAACACTCATGCATCTTTTACAGACATGTATGAGTAAACAATACAAAATCAGTGTTTTGTGTTGACAGTATTTTGCATTGCCGTTAAGAATTTATCAATACCAGTGCTGCTAACCGGTATTAACACTTATCAATATTCTTACTTGTTTAATGGGATTAAAATTTATAACTACAATGTCTGATGCGTCCTTCATTCATTATTTGTTTATAAAAACTTCAAAGTGATCTCCCTGTTAATTGCCGTTCACTGGGAGCGAGAGAGGGAGATAAAAGATGATTTATAGTTGTTGATTTATGTTGTGCACAAGATCCACTAATGACTGACTGACTGCTTTACATGCAGCTCGTGCACTGAAGGCATCATCCAGGGAGAGTGAGGAGTAGCGAGCCAATGTAAAGCTAGTTCAGATGTTAAATGCAAATAAAGTAGCAATGTAAGAAAACGTCATAAATTTCCGAGCAGGGCTTTGCTGACAGCAGGAAGACAATAAAACCACGACAGCAAACCGAAGTAGAGTAGAGCTGAAACTTAATCCGGTGTTGTAACTTCACTTTAATCCTCTGAAGCCCAAAACCAACCAGCAGGTTTCAAAGGAACGTTATCTTCAACAAAATAAATAAATAAATCACCAGAATTACGCCATTTATCAGAGCAAGAATCGCCAGACTTTCAAGTTTCAAACGGTTTTTGAAGTCGTCGTGTTTGATGTTCGCAGCTCCAATTGGGGAAATTAAATAAATGTAAGATTAAAATCCACAATATTTCATCGCTTCCTCGTTGTATTCTACATGTCTCATTGAAAAAATTCACCACAAACAAAACAGCTTGCCTTAAACAACTGTGTAAAAATTCTAAGATTTTATTTTTTTTTGGTGCAAGCTGTGTTTACCATACTTGATGAATAAAATAAAGGCAGCACAGCTGATATACAGAGGAGCAAGTTACTGAGTTAATGTGCAAGAACACTCAGTTTGTAGAAGATATAAAAACGTAAATAGCTAAATATCTACAGTGTGTAAAGCAACCATTTAAAAAACAATGATTTATGGCATAACGGTGTCAGAGTTCTCTCTCCTTCTAGTCATGGTTGTGCTGTTTCCACAGAGGTGCAGGACTTTATATTGCGGTGAAAAATGAGTCCACAGTGAGTAAAAGTGTGACACACGCCCAGACACACCAAAACACCACAAACATGCGGCATATTGTGCCTTTTATGTTGCCTGCTTTTACAGCTTTACACACGACTGTTCGCTGCCAGTATCAGTTGCAGAATGATTCTCCGTCCAGGTAAACTGTGTCACAAGATTGCATTTTAAATGAAGCACCGATGCGCTACGGAGATGCTCTGGCCTATGAATCACATCCTCCACACACTAAGGAACCGCCCATAAGAAGCACAGTGGAACCGTCCGCACTGGTCAACGCCGTATCTATCACTCTATCGGTTGGGGACGTCTGACAGGGTTGTGATCTGAGAGCAGGAGGTTTGCGAGGCAGTCTGAGTGAAAGAGATGCACTGAAACTAAAGCACAGGACATTTGTGCAGCAACAGTATATCTGAGTGCACGCATACAGTTTTTAGCAGAGCAGAGAGCTATCTGAGAGAGAGTAGAGGGAGAGCACCACCAAATCTCAATGTAAAATGAAGAAATAGTGCTCTCAAACAGAAACACTACACTCACCACACAGTAGAGTGAGCAAAGTAGGTGGTACAATGTCGTGATAATAGTCAGAATCCACTTTGTTGTATGTTCAATAAAAAAAGTATTGTAATTTCCGGACTATAAGCTGCTACTTTTTTCACGCGCTTTGAACACTGCGGCTTAAACAATGATGCGGCTAATTTATGGATTTTACGAATTTGCCTCGAGACGAAAGTGACATTGAGAGCGACAATGAAAGACAGACTGAGGACGTGTGTGACGAAGGCTGTTCAATTCCGACGCTGAAGAAGACGATTTTAGTGGTTTTAGTGCGCAGGAGGAAGATGAAGATAGCGATCAATGACTTTTCTTTACGGTATTTTTTATTTTTTTAACCAGCCGTGTTACAGGCACTGCTCGGAAAAACAGTACATATTCGTGTATGTTACCGATACGTATTTAATTAAAAGTTCAAAAACCTTTCTGTGTAAATATCTCATGTTACAACGTGGACACCTGCAGCTTATAGACAAGTGCGGCCTGTATATGTACAAAACTTGTTTTCTTTCTAAAGTTAGTGGGTGTGGCTTATATTCAGGTGCGCTCAATAGTCTGAAAATTACGGTAATATTCTGTGTTGTTGAGGTATTTTTTTCTTTAGCATTCATTACAACATACACTGCTCGAAAAACTTAAGGGAACACTTCATTCTTACGTCACTTTGTTCTCAGTAAGTTACACAGTCTATATCAATGATTGGACAGTGGAAAACAAAATGATTAAGTAACTGATGGGGGGGATTCACAATCACTTAGGCTTCCTAACAAGACAGATTGATGTCCCAGAAGTTCAGCTGAATTGATGTCACACTGTGCTGATTAAGTGTTCCCGTTTTTTTAGGCAGTATATATCTTAAGAGCTCTTGAAGGTTCAAAACACAAACAAAATCTGACTAAAACTGTTTATTTTAGGCGGATTTTCAAATGTGACATGTAGTATAAAGGAGATTTTGATTAAATTTCATGATTTCCATTTTCAGAAGACATGAATAGTTGAAGGACCAGTGGAAAACCAGTTGGTCTAATTTTGCAGATTTAAAAAAAAAACAACAAAAATAGCAAGTGCAAGCATCACGAAATTTGAATGTAAAATTAGGGAAAAATGCTCTGAATGTGCTTTAATAAAGAAAATGTGCTGCAGGGTAGTGATCACAAGCCAATCAAGCACCTAAAATCACACAATAAGGCAAACAGAATCTGGTGTAAACAGTTAATTTTTGCCAAATTTTTAAATGTGGCATGCCAGTAGGATGATTTTGATGAAATATCACAATTTTAATTTTCCTGACAGAACATGTATAATTAGTACAAGGACAGTTAGAAGGTTGTAAACCAGGAAATTCTGTTTTTACAGTTTCTGGCTCTGATAAATGGTGTACTTGTGGAGATTTAAAGAAAAATAACACGTCTTCCCTGTGTAATGCTCTCAAACTGAAAGACAATTCTCTTGAATGAAGAAAAGGAAAATAAGTACAGTGCAGTGATTTAGTAGTGATAATAGTCACAATATGAGTGTGTTCTGTAAGGAATTTGCTGCGTTAAAGCATTTGATCATTTATTACAACATATCTGGTCCTCCAGAGCCCATCAAGTTTCCAAAGCACCCAATAACAAACAAACAAATCACCCTAAACACGAAAGTGCTAAGCTTTTCCTCCATCACTGCTGAAAAATATCCCCAAGGAGACAACTTCAAGTATAAATGATCCATCTGAGCATGTTGCTTCCCTTCAGGTAGCCACATCTTTCCCATATTCATACCTTTTTCGAGTGACTTGAGGGGTCTCTGGTCAGATGTGCAGGGCGCTCCACCAGCAGAGGAGGCGGAGCTTCAGAGATCCCACTTCTTCTTTTGCTCGTCACTCAAACATGCTCCTGAAAGAGAATAAACATACGTTAGCCGAGCATGCACGCTTATGTCTATAACGTTCACTTTTAGTACATGGGGACAGTTTGTTTTTTTCCTTCAGATAGCCTGAAAAGAGCGCAATAGTGTTCTGGTAGCACCTCAGGGCACAAAACCGCAACGCAACCACACGAAGACGCGAGAGAAGCTGCCACCGAACGGCCGCGAACACACATCCTCCTTGTGCAGACACAATAATCGCACTCATCTCGCTCACATCGCCACCGAGTCGGACTCACAGTGTCACCAGGCACGCTTCCAGCTCCTCGTATTAGTGGAAAGGCATCATCATTGAGTCAAACAAGTCTTTGGAAAGTTGTCAGTCACTCACAAACCGTCAGCCAAGCACTGTAGCTCGCTGTATTGTGTTATAAATCAATCATCCCCCTCCTCTCATTCAACGCGCCTCCAAAAAGGTCAAACGCTACCAAAGACAGCTCTGGAGCGGGATGAAAAGAAAGCAGGGCCGAAGACAGAGGGATGAAGGGGTACAGCGAAATAGGGATGGACAACTGACGGATTCTCAGAACTGCTCATTGCACTGGATTAATCTGCTATTTTTGAAAAATCCACAGAGAATAAAGATGAGAGAGAGAGAGAGAGAGAGAATATGAGTCAGTGTGGGCATATGTGCATGTGTGTCTGCGCGTCCTTCAATCTGGCCCCTTGGCCTACTTTAAAGCCAAGTCATCATTCTGGTCCGCGGGGACTTCATTTTGCAGCCGGTGTGTATGCGTGTGCATTAAGAGTTTGTATTACAAGAAGGGCCATACCATAAATCTCTCCCTGCCAGCCCACACACTCCTGCATTAGTGACAGTGAGGAGGCAGTGCTGCAGTGCAGGTATGCCTCGGTAACGTGAATGCTTCTGGCCACCAAAGATTTCTGTCTCCTCCTAGAAGAGTCGTCATTCCTCATCTCCTCCCGTCCGTCTTTACCCGCGAGTCGTGAGCCGTCTTCCTTTCTTTCTACCTTTCTTTACTCTCCTTTTATCTTACAGACACCTCCACAAAGTTTGACTGGAATGTAATCCGTCTGCAAATTGGGAGCAGGACAAGCAAGAGCTTCTATAAATACTCATCAGATTCCCCTGACAATCACAAAATGAACCTACAGACCCACACACACAACACTGCAGTGCAAATAGCAACCCATCTGTCTTTGTCTGCAGCGCAAAACCTCTTCCTCTCCGCGCTCTGCTTTCTAGCTGTCTCATGCCGTAGTCATAGAATGAGTGCTGTATGTTCGGGAGGAAAGAAGAGACCGAGAGGGAAACCACAACGAGCGAGAGAGGCGGACAGAGATGTAGACAATGAGACAGCAGCAGCATGCTTCATCAATACTCCACTTAATTACTGTCATGCTAAGAGGGCTGCCACTAATGACAGGTTTTCTATCGATTAATCGATCGACTAGTTTAACGATTAGGCCATTAATATACATGATTAATCTACATCCATAAAACAAAATGATTAAATTGAAACAGATTAGAAGTGCATGTCATTGTATAATGTAGGCAACACAGTACAATAAAGTGCAAAACTGTAGAGTTAAACTGGAAACTCTAAGGGATTTAGTAGAAACTCAAAGTGACAAAGTTTGGTGTGTATATTAAACAAAGGATATTTTACAAGTGCAGCACAGCAAAAGCTATAATTGTTGTCTGACTTTGGTGGCACCTTTGAATTCATCACAGAATTCACAGCACAGCCGTTTTTTTTTTTTTAAACTCATTATGAGTTTGTCGCCGACATTATGGTTCTAAAAATCAGGATTTTAGTGATGCAGAGCAGCAGCCTGACTGTGACTACTGATAAGTATGTAGTCGTAATGATCTGTGTTTCAGTTTCAGCCTCATACTTGTTCTGTTGTCTGACAATGGAAGCAAAAAACAGCTTTATTGGGAACTTGGCTGTATTCAAACGCAGTATATGTGAGCACAGAGAGCAGGAGAGAAGCTAACGGCTAACATTTTCTTCTGCATTACGCCACTGCAATTCTGAACAGCAAACAAACCAACTTCCTGTTTGTGGTAACGTGGAATACTCCCATTGTTTCAAAGCCTTGCTTCTTTGAAAACACCAAACTGAGTCAAACTCTGCTGCAGCTGACCAAAGACTGGAGCCAAAGCTGGCTGAGGTCATAATGCAGCAATTACGTAGAAGAAAAACATTTGTCAGTTTAAAACCTTGTCATCAATAGTGTCATCGATTATGCCAACTAATCACGCCAGGCCTGCACACTTAGAATCCAAATTTCGATTTGAAAATTTTGACGAGACAGTGACTTCAGGTCTGAGGTTTTCCAGGCGTCTGTCCAGCAGTGCAGCAAAGGTGGGAGGTTTTCCAACATATGCTACTACCTCAGCTTTTCCTACACCTGGGCATTAACTGTGCTCTTGTAAAGTGTAATCCCTGCCCCTGGACCTCTAAAGCCACTAAAAGGTGGACGTTACAGAGGCTGCTGCTGTAAGACGGACCAGGTTTTGCAAATATGCTGACTTTCCAACGCGATGAAGCGTGCACCTTGTTCACATCGAGATGTGATGTCGCAGTGGTCGCAGATGGACACTTGGTCAGATGCAGAGCAAGTGAGCGTAGACGGAGCTGTCCAAACAGTGAGCGGTGCCAGTGAAACATGACGTTATGTAGGCCAGCGCTGCACTGACACAAGCGTCCAGGGAGACACAAATCTGCACTCTGCTGCAGGTTAGCAGGACTGGTGTTGCTCTGAACATCCACTTTCAAACATCTATTATAAAAGTAACTTTCAAACTTTGATTAGAAAAACACAGGAGTCTGTCCTGTGCCAAGATGATGAGCAGCCTCTGTGTGACTTTTATTAATCTTGTTCGATGTGCTAGCTCACACTGCACATTTTAATCAGGCTTTCAGCGCAGCCAGGAGCAGCGACCTCTCTGCTCGCTCAGTATGGGTCAAACCGAACATAGATAAGCACAAAACCCTCAATGCAATTACGGCAAAGTTTAGTCAAACTGCCTGCTCTAATGATGAATGCAATTATGAATATGGTGCTCGTTTGTTAACCCTCTTAACCCCAAAACCTGTCAGCCAATTTTAGACCCCATAAAAAGAAAACGTGAAACAGGAAGAATCACTGGATTTTCAACTTTCTGATCATCTAATCAAATACTTTTTATTGATCTGAAGTGCAGAGTAGAGTTTAAAAGTTTGCAGAGGCTGTTAAAATGTAAATAGTTAAATATTTATAGTACGTACAGCTGGCATTTTTGGGGAGTATCGGTAACACGGCTGGACAACATAACTGTGTTATACTGCACAACAGACATTTATGAGTTCTCTCTGCTTCTAGCCACGGTCGTGCTGTTTCCATACAAGTGCAGGATTTTGCAGTGAAAAATGAGCCCACATGTGACCGGAGCAAAAACCTGTTTTTTAATGGAGCATTACTGACATTGCACTTTTTAAACAAAATGCTAGCATTATGGTGCTCTAATTATATACAGTAAGAATCATGCACACTGAAATAAATTAGCAGATATTTTATGCATTTCTTGTTTTTCTTTCCTGCACCGTAAACATACTGAAGTGTGACCCCAAAACCATAAATTGTGTGTATCCTGGTAGCAACACTTAAGCAGATCATGCATCAGCCAGATGTGACTGATCCACTTTGGCTGCAGTGGGCTCACATTAATACCTTAAATCCTCAGATTAGAATATGGCAAAGAAATGATCTTGTGCTTAGGAAGAATAGCTAAAATATCTCATAACTTGTCAGGTTTCGAGCTCAGTATAATTAAAGCGTGAGTAAAAAATGAAAGTGTACAATTAGTTTGAAATGCTAGGAGTGACACAGCTAACTCGGAAGAACGGAACAGTGACTCAGTGTTATTTTTAAATCTGTGAAAATCACAAATCACTGGAGCCAATGTGGTATTTTGATTTGGAACATACAATTCAGAATTATTACAGGGAGGGAAAAAAAAAAACATTCCTGAATCTCTGCTACAGTTTTCTTTGTTATCCTTTTCTTTTGAATGCCTCCTCAATTCCCTTGATTCCAGCTATGACCAGCTCTGAACCAATGCAGAGAATGCATCACAGCAGCCAAAAGGTTGGGTTCTCACCATCCCACCCTACTCTTGCCTCTATCTCTGTCCCTACAGAAAACTCCCCATTATTAATCCATTCAGACTTAGAGTCTCTTCTCCCACGTAGGCCTCTTTCCATTTAGCCTGGATCTACGTAATTCCTGTCGTAAATCCAAAACACCAGTGACGGAGGAAGACCAACAAACACTGAGGAACTCATGGGTGGACGAGTGAAGTAACTTCTGCGTAACTTCAAGAGATCTGGCGGAAACAGAACATCATGAGGTTTACGCATGTTGACACACATAGCACCTTGCAAAATAAGGTTGACACGACAAAGCATGCGGCCTCCGAGGCTTCAAAGCCGGGCTGAGGCCAAGAAAGGATGAGAGGCTCTGAAACAACCTCCGTTACGGACAATTTAGAGGTTAGTGTGGATAGAGCTAAAACTAACAGTCAAATCGGTCTTTCACAATTCCCTAAGCTCAGTGTGAACACACTGTGACCAACCAGCCATGTCCGAGCATTAAACCTAACTGTTCCGCTGTCTCCCTGAAGACACCCAGAGAAAGGGCTCAGAGACGAGGGGAGACACTGGATGAGACGAGCAGAAAGGTCTCTTCTCTTAAGGCTGCGCGATAGCTTGCTACCAGCATGGAGTGTGTGTAAGCATGTGGGTGTGTGTTTGGTTCCCAGCCAGGGTTTCTGTATGTGTTACGTGACTCCGTTTGTAGCGTATGTTGCAACTGAGGGAGTCCAAAGATGACATCCTTGGCATTAACAACAACAAACAGTGCTGTACTAAACCTGGGCCAACTGCACCTCCCCTCCACCTCCTGCCAGCCGTCCCTTGAACCTCCTGCTCTGTCAAACCCCTCATGTCTCCAGTTGTGTGGGAAAGGAAAGCCCTCGAGCGCCCACAGCACCCCATTCATGCACAAACACCAAATCCATACTAAATAGGGACTGGAGGAAAGGCAACAAAAGATGACAACAACCCTATCGCAGGCCACTGTAGCCGTAGCTCACCGTTTCTGACAGCTTTCCAGGGGAAGCCCAGGGAGGAAAAACAGGAATGCCAGGAATAGAGCGTGGAGAAAATAGGTAAGGAGCAGCTGCTCCAACCTCCCTGGACACTCCACTATGACACACTCGTCTAGAGATGAAACGCCTCACACACACACACACACACACACAACAGCCTGTTTTTGCTTTCCACAACGACGGAGTGCAGTGGGAGCTCGGCGCCTGTCGCTTTCTAGATATACTGTATGCGGCCACAGAGGGAGGCAGGCCAGCGAGAGGAAGAAAGAGGCACCAAAGGACAAACAGAAAAGGACAGATGAAAGGAGAGAGCAGCAGACAGAAAGACAGAGATCAGCTTCCTGTTTACAGAGAGCAGAGGAAACAGAGCAGCAGGCCACTAGACCACTGTTAACAGGCGCAGCAGCACTGACAATACAACACAGACTCACTACCTTCCCTCCTCTGCGTCCTGAGTGATTACACAGACCAGATTTAGCCTAAAACTTCCCCATCTATGCCTGCGTATCTCGGTGACATCTGGAGACGTCCGCATCTCCCTGCTGTCTCTGTTCTGGCCGGCAGCCTTGTTAACAGGATCAAGCTTCAGTGCCTTCGTGCCCCCAGCTGTGCGTTCAAACGCTCCCGGCAACATTCCCAATCCGGGACAGGCTTCCTAGCAATTCTACCCAGCATGCACTCTTCCCCTCCTGTGACGCAGTGGCAAAGTGTGGATTTAGCACATTTTCCAAGAAGGAAAAGCTGTATTTTTTTTTGCTGTTTACATAAGCGACCAGAAACTTTATTTGCCATGTAGCTCCTAACAAAAGATAGAAAGCATCTTGACTATTTAAATAAGCTAAACGAAAGTGAAACTCCAAAACAACTGCATAATGGACGGTTTTCTACCTTTAATGCAGAATGCAGCTGGTTAGCATATTAAGGACCTTTTAAGAGCAGCTCAACCAAATCATATGGCATGTGGCTCCATTAGGAAAATTAACCAAATCTCAGCTTAAAATTGTGATGTCATCAAAATAACACAACTCTACCTGTCTCATTCAAAAGCACATCAAAAATAAACAATTTGCACCAGATTTAGTTCAAAATGAACCCATCCTAACACAGCTGAGAAGCCATAACTCGGCTGAATTGCAGGCAGTGTTTCCACAGAGCAGAGAGGAGATGCCAAGAATGATTGCGAGCAAAATAAAACCTACTTGAGCAATAAAATACATGCATCCTGGCTCAAAAACTGTATACACGGGAGCAAATTGTCTGCAAGGTATTGAGGGATGCATTCAGCATGGTTTCTACAGACGATGTGCAGAGTTGTGGGGAAAAAAAGTTTGTACAAGTTGTAAAAATGTAAATAGTAAAATGTTTACAGCGTGTGCCCCATTTTTGTTTCCAGTGTTGGTAACACATGTGGGCACTTAGAAAAATGCTGCACAGATTGATTCCAGGTTTTTGTCAGTTTTCGTAAAATAATCAAAGTAATTAAGCTTTCACTTTTTCTTTTGAATGATTTATGAGATAACTTCTGCAAAAAAAAAAGAAGAAGTAATTTCTGAGTTCTCTCTCCTTCTAGTCGTGGTTTTTGCTGTTTCCATAGAGATGCAGGACTTTATTTTGCAGTGAAAATGGTGCCCACAGTGAGTTAAAATGCGAGAGGAGAAAAAAAACTGCTTGAGGTTCAGAGGACATGCAAGATTCACCATTCCTTTCGCTTTAACTAAATTTCACAAGAAGTCTATTAGATCTGCATGCTCCCCCCCACCCTTTAACAAGACCACATTCAAGTGAACAGGTTGTATTTCTGATTAGAATGTCTGCTGGAGACATTTGCAAATAACTAAACTCAGCCATACACACACACACATAAGTGAATCCCTGCCCTTCGATGCCTACAAAATATACAACACTGGCACAGAATCAATATTGATGCAGGTATGTTAGGTACTAATAGTCTAACAAAACCTCAGTGGGCCCTGAGTTCGGTTGACATGATGCACTAAAGCAGTCTGTTGTTCTTTTACAAGAGAAAATGACGTCTTTTCATATCTGTGTTCAAACTGTGCCATTAAAAGCCACTTAACTAATAAAGACACCCTCTATTAGCTGTTATCCATCACTGGCAGTCGGCAGCATCATGTAACCCGCCTGTCTGTCTGTTTGCCTGCGCGGTTCCTCATTAATCCAGAGCAAATTTAACACTACTGGCCCAGTTCAAGTGGTTTGATCTATGAGACCGTATTTCAAAAACTGACACTCAATAGCCTATTGGCTGCTGCAAAATGCACAATCAATCACCGGCCAAATATCTAAATTTACACATACAAGTCTGCAGATGCGCACACACACAGATACACACATTTCCTAAACAAGCCAGCGCTATCAATATTTCATTTAAGCAGCTCCGTCATGAAGTCAATAGCCCCTGCACACACACAAACACACTCACACAATCCTCGTCACACTACATAACCTCCAATAAGCTTCCATTGTGAGTTCTAAATGTTCAGCAATAACTTTGGTTTAATGGCTGCAGGTGAAATCCACTATGAGCTCCAGGCATGACTAATCTGGCCATCCTCTTTCAAATCTAACCTTATTAAGAAGTCATACAGATTGTCATCTCTATTCCTGTCGCGCTCTGCCTCCGTAGACCCAATTCTAATAAGATGAGCTTCACACACAGTCTTAAATGTTTGAATGTTTTTCGTCTGTGTAAGCACACAGGAAAAAGGCTGGAATGATAAAACAGCCAAAGCACTGTGCTTCGGGGTATGTAAAGAGGCACAGAAAATGTACAAATTAAAGATCTCAAGTGCAGGACGGTTTGTGCTTCACTTTGTGCTGTTGTGAAACATCTTTTCCTCCCTACAGCAAGTACAGAGGCAGTATCCTGCTGTGTCTGCGTGGCCTGTGGAGCTGCAGCCACACTGACCCACATCCAGCCTCTGGCAGATTACACTGCAGCACAAAAAATAAAAAATACACACACTCACCAGCACACACATGCACATTCCCAAGATACATGAGCGCAGCGCATCTGACATTTGTGGCTTGTCGAAATGCAAAATTTCTGATGGCTTAGCACACACGCCCACACATACTCTGAAAAACAATGGCTGTGTTGTTCTGCAGTCCATCAGCCAGGAGTGACTGTTGATACGGCTATCAGTGTGACCGGGCCAGAACAACTCGACTCAAGGAGTCCTCAGACAAACAAACACACAGACACTCAAGAGTAGCAGCCTGGTAGCAGATAAGAGCTGGAGATGGATGGTTGTGTATATGCGAGCCCAGGGGGAGTGCTGCACCTTTGTCAGGGTGAGCCGGGGGCAGATAGCTCACTCTGTCACACGACTAAGACGGAGCACAGTGCTGCCACTGCAGAGTCCTCTGGTCTCCCCTCTACACCCAGAAGGTGCAGACACTCTCCTATTTGGGTTACAAATTTTGCTGACGGTCACGTAATGCTTTAACTAACCTTCACAGTAATCTTTGAGGAAAAAAAAACACGCGTGTAATCACGTTGTCAGTGTGGAAATTTGTGGAAAACTGGCTCGTGTTGCCCTCATTTAACCCTCTGAACCCCAAAATACACCAGCTGCCTTGAAATGCATAAAACAAACCTCCAAAAAAGCATGAAGTATTACTGGATTGTCCATGAACTAATCATCTGTTGGGAAGCTTAACCAGACCTATGCTTAAAATCGTCATATTTCCTCACAATAACTTTATTCTGCACATTTTATTTAAAAATATGCCCAAAATAAACAGTCTGTTCTAATCATATTCTGTAAAAATCTAAAAATTCCGCATTCCTCTGCACAACAGTGAAGCCATGAGTGACTCACCAGTGACCGACAGTCTTTTGACAAAAATTAAGAAACGTATTGGATGAACTGCAGGCTGTGTTTTCACAGACACGACCAGAGAGATTGAGAAGAAAACAAAACATACTCAATCAATATCAATAAAATAAACACAGCGCCGTTAAAAAACAGGATGCAGCGAAGCAAGTTGTCAACAAGTTGTTAAAAAATACATTCAGCATAGACAGATATCATAAGTTGATGTGGAAAGCAGCGTGAAAAACACCCTATTTGTAAAGGTTATGGCGGGGGGGTGGAGCAAAATAACTGTAGTATTGGTTTTTCCAGTGTAAGTAACACCTCTACTTCTAGTCATGGTTGTGCTGTTTCCATAGAGGTGAAGGACTTCATATTGCAGCAAAAGAAATGAGCCCACAGTGACTGAAAATGTGACAGGAGCCATAGACGCCCAGAAACTGTTTGGGGGTTTAGAGGATTAAATGTGAATATTTTCTGGTCTCTTTCCTCCTCTATGTCAGTAAACTGAATATCTTTGGCTTGTGGACAAAACAAGACATTTGAGGATGTCATCTTGGTCTTTGGGAAGCACCGATTGACTATTTTCTGACATTTTACAAAGCAAACAACTAATAATAAACCGATTAATCAACAATGAAGATAATGGTTGGTTGCAGCCTTAATTTAAGCAACGGAAAATTCCAAAGTTGTGACTGAACTGACGTATTAAACACTTTATTGTGGTGCACACTGTCACATCTCCGTATCCCTCATTACAGAGGAGATTGACATAAGAACACTGTGAAAGCCTCGGCTTTTCAGAAAGATCCTCAGCAACAAACTGTACCGCACCAAAATAGCAAGCATACTTGGCAGCCAGTTTTAATCCGTGTTTGTCATCTTGATTTCTGCACTGAAAATGAAACATCAGCTAACCATAACATAGCCTACAGTTGTACTCGCTGGAAATCCATCTGCCATCCATTATCCCTATGGATTTTGCTGCTCGACTCCCGAAGTCCTTCACCCAACTCGACGTGATGTTTGTGTCGTCAGCCGTTGTTGTCAGTTGATAATGGGTTTGACTACAAACTCTTAATCAGCGTCACCACTAATCAGCGTCATGCGAGACGAGCGACTTTATCCACAGCGATCTCTTTCTGTTAACTGAGCACCGTTTAAGCAGCAATCGCCTTCAAATAAAAGCGGTGAGCCCATAAAGAGCTGTCATCCAGGTACAAACAGCCACTGCTGCACTACATTTAGCCATTAGAGCTTGACCAAGGCACTACGGAGGCTGCAGAACTGGAGTTAATCTCTGCACGGTGCACTGTAGCTGCCTGCTGCTCTTTAACAGTAAGCCTGGATCAAATGCAGCAGACAAATATCCCCACAGAGATCAATAATGTATAACTTAGCCAGACCACCACTGGCACACAAAATACCATTACTGTTTGATTGATGGGTACTGCATTCCGGTACGGGACTCGCGCTATACGTGAATATAAGACCCTGATTATAAGTTGGCCTCTTTATTAAAGCTTCTCCCTCGTACTACACAGGTGCAGCATCAAGTTCAGTATCTTATCTATCAGCCGCACACTCACGCTCCCATCTGTCAGGCTCTCGGAGGCAAAGCGAAAAAAATTATTTTTCCCGGATAATTTGCATTTTTCCAAGACTGACTCCATGAGCTCATTATCTATGACAGCCATAATGTATGACAGATTTTCTCCCTGGTTCATTTCTGCAGCAGAAGACACTGGGAGATGCTGTCAGCTCGTTTTCAGTTGTCACGAATTTATTTCCTCCGTGGCACCAATGCTCATTACACAAGCGTTCAGAAACTCCTGCGGGTTAAACTGGGCAAGTCAAACACATTTAAGGCTGATTAATTCGGAACTACTGACTGGAAACCATTGATGTGTTGTGGATACCCAGGACTCCCAGTGTGAGAGCATTTTGGTCAGCTGAGGAAAGTCTGACAGTTGAACGCTTATTTCACTCTTTTGAAACTAGTGTTTTGGTCACACACCTGTCTCATTTACGTGTGCTGCAGTAACTGGATGGAGACTAGAGGCTTCTCTGTGCACGGATGCCCAGCGGCGTCTACTGTGTATGTGATGCATTTAGGAAACACTGGTAAACTGCAGCATCTCCCAATGCAAGTGGTGGTCTGCATGTGAGGCGTTTCATGTCTAAACTGCAGCTTCAGAAAACAACCTTGGTTACACTCCCACTCTCACTCTTCATGCACATCAGTCACACTGCGCCACCCACCACCGCGAGTAAATCCTCAACCTGTGGGAAACACTGAGATATGCTCAAACTGCCCACACGGAAACGCGTTTGTTGCCGAGAGTGCGGCCAAAGCATGACTGGGAACTGAGCTTTCGCTGTTGGAGCATCCACGTTCCGAATTTTGAAAGCAAAACGTCTCCATGAAAACATGAAATGTGCTGTGACAGGTGCGTGGCCACCAGAGCAGCCCCCACAAACACAGTCAGAAATGCTAATAAAAGCTACCTTTTACTGAGTTTAAGTCGAAGTTCTTTCCTATGAAAAAGAACAAGACATGAATCATCACCTTTACAATCCTTATCTACCAGAAATTACCAATGTGGTTACCCTTAATTATCTTAATCAGCACCAAAATGTGTGGCGGAAAACTTTTGAGTTCACATAAATTACGTGGTGGAGCCCTGAAATGAAGAAGTCAGGCGCACCAGTGCAACAAACAGAGAACATTCGTCTGCCAACCAGCCATTTGAATGAAAACTGCTCACCTGGCATTCAAGCCAAGAAAGTTATAGCTCCCAGGTTTGCATCGGCATTGCTTGGCAAGATCCACTGCGGATGCGTTTTAGTATTTCACTCGCTAGACCCACCTGCGGATCTCCTTTGTCCCACAGATTCTACACTGGAATGACATCAAGCAACTCACTTATCAAAGGAAAACTATGAAGCATGAAAGAACCCGGTAGATTTAAAATTCATAAAAGAAAGACTGACCTTGTTTGCAGTCTGAGGTGTCCTGTCAAACTGTTGCAGATGTCAGTTTTATGTTTTTCTGTCTGTATCTGTGATACTGCAAGTGTCCAATGAGTAAAACTGGCAGATTGAGTGATGGTGCTGGATCCAGCTCTCTGGAAACATCCCTGCCCAAAAACCGGACTGAAAACAGCTGCTGGCATCACAATGTCAAGGGCAACATCTACTTAATGCATTGTAATTTAAAACTATATAACCTCAGCAACATTCACACCTTCCAACCATTGGCATTTTAGTACTACTAAACTGGAATATTTTGGAAACACTTCTGACCTTGTTTGAGTTAAAAAATGACAGGGTTGCATTTTATTTCGGATGGACAAAAACAGAGATTTTTGGAAACCACAATGAAGACACCCATGTTCACTTTCTGATTGAGCCTTAGCCGTCACTACATTCGTTCTCTGATCAATCACACTCCATTCATGTGACAAAGACATCAGCTTTAACTAGCAGTGGTTAACTAAATCCAATCCAGGTTACCCTGTCGTCTACATATGCTAGCAGCTGTTATGCAGATAGCGGAAACTCTGGTCTCACTTTTCATGATTGCTGGTCTTCCTCTGTAGCATTTCTTACAACTACGCAGCCTACCTACATGTCAGAAACTTCATTGTACATTAGCTGTAGGACCTGGTTGTGCCACCAGGTGGAGCTGCTTACTGTTTAATAAGACTGCAGCTCGTTTGCTGTGTTTAATATTGAGGCAATCCCAGATGGTGGTCACTTAGATTACAGGCAGTTCTTTGTTGGCAAGCAGAGAGCATTGTGGGGGTCTAACCAGCAAAGGGCCACCATGACAAAAGCCTTTGTGGTGGTTAATGGCCTCCAGCCAGAGTGCACATACTGACGATGAGTCAAAGCCTTCCTGGAATTGAGTGGATAATGTAGCCAAGTTGTTCCATCCCATAGTTAAAATAGCTTCATCAGCATATGAAGAAGTACCCAATGTACTTAAACAATTAATTGAAAATTGATTGGTAGCACAGTTGACTAGCGGTTAAGAAAACTGTTTAAAATCTTTTACGCTGCTGCTCTGCTGATCTGTTTCATGGCTATGTTGTGAACATATATTTGTCAATTTAAGACCTCCCTTGCTTTTTCAGAGAACAAAAAAAATACAGTCTTATATTTGGCTAAATGGAGTAATCTATCAAAACACGTAGCCAGAAATACTGAAAACTCCCCTTACACAAAGCAAATAAGCCTGACAGCTTGATGGAGAAGCCAACAGTCACAAACTGTGTGTAACTCATTTAAAAAAAAGCACACAATTATTCCAGACCAGCATGAGCAGAGTTGTGTGTGTAAATATGTGTCATACAACTGCTTCTTTATGAGTAAGCACAAATTAGATATATTCCACTTCCTCCTATGGTGCATTTCAGGGGGGATGGGCAAGGAGCACGGCTTTCACCATGGTAACTATATTTTGTTTTTCCCGTCGATCGTATGTCAGACTGAAATAGATGCAGCACAAGGACACACATGACCTGAACACTCTCACAAAGAAGGTAATTGTTGGAGCTAAGCTGAACACAACGTATAGCGTTACTCAGCACTAAGAGGCTGAGCTGCTGCAGTCCACGCTATTTCTCTCTATTGAGGCGTTCAAGGTGACTCTTGAAGCTTTGTAACATCTATGCACAGACTTCTCTCTATGCAGGAAATCATCGAATAAGACAGCGTGCAGTAAATTAACTTAACAGTGTGATTTGCAAATGGACAAGGTTGCGATGGCATGTACAAAAAAACCACACTGTAATCTGAGCCGTAATCCCTTGACATCCATTTTTATTTGCATTTCACTCACATGATTTACATTCACAGTCGGGAACTAAAACTCATCTTACATGTTCTCGACTAACTAATCAAATTTTAAACAAATTTCTTAGCAGCATTTTCAATCAGTTAACGATTCACTGATAACACACACAAAAGAAACTGAATGGACATCATTTTGTGTCCTGATACAGCTACTTTAACCCTTTCAACACTATAGCCCGGTATACCGGTCTGCAGCTTTCACCCCATCAACCCTGCAGCCCGGTATAGTGGACTCGGGTATATGGTGAAAAAAATTGGGCTGATATGTTGTTTTCTAGGGTACGTGACGGGAAAATATTTAACAACAAGCGCTGATGGAGCTTCACTACCATCGTTTCGCTGCTATTCCCTAGCGTATTTGCCGCTAACCGTTAGCAGCATTCGCTAATATATTCCTGGTAATACAAGCCAGAGTTACTTAGTGTTGAAAGGGTTAAACATGTTCTAGTAGCACAGATAAACCTAAGCTTGCCCACAAAATGAAAGCTCTGGCCAGAAGATATTAAGCCTCATAGAAGATTATTTCATGGTGGACCTTAGCGAGCTAAACTTCCACAATGATCTCTGCCTGACAACACAAAACTGTCGGTAGCTCAAGAGACTGCCACAGTAAGTGGCGTAACAAGGTACTAGTTTACATCACATTTTTTGACATGCATATCCTCTGTCCTTTGCCTTACTGGTTAATATCAGCTTATTCATTACCAGCAATAAATCGATTAACCAATAATCCCCACACATCATATTCCTATCTCCTCTTTAATCCACTTGGGTTGAACAATGAACCCAACGTTGGCAAATTATCTGATAAATTGATGTCCTCAAATTATTTCTTTCTGCAAGAAAGACTATACTACACATGACAAACAGAAGCATCAATCTGACAAAATGGAACCAGCACGTTTGGAATTGTACCATGCAAACTGACTACAGCGATAAATAGAAGATCAAAACAGTTGTCAATTAATTCACTGTGCACCGACTAATCCCCCTATAAAGTTACAAGCGATACGGCTTTATAGAGCTGCCAGGAACTGCACAGTTGGCTGATGATGCTATGGTATAGGGTTAATCACACTGGCTGTATGTAAGGATGGACAAACCGTCCGATGGGGATCGACTCGCTTTAGGTGCCAGATTAATTTGCACATTAGAGGAACTTTTTTTTGGCCTCCGGTGGTTGCCGCTTGATTCATCACTAACACATGCTAATTTGATCAAATGCCAAAAATAGGCTGAACTGCAGGCTGTGTTTGCACAGAGCAATGGGGGAGACAAGTACGGGAACAAATCAGAGACAATAAGAGCAAAATGATTGAGCAATAAATCGGGATACTTGAGCAATAACAAACGCAGCATGGCTCAAAAACAGCAGTAGCAAGTTGTAAGTAATTTGCTGGACGATACATTTAGCATGGTGAAATATCTTTTTACTTGATGTGCATAATAGTGTAGAGGTTGTTTAAATGTAAATAGTTAAATATCAATATGTAGAGGCACCATTTTTCCCAGTATTGTGGACCTATGACCACTTGGAAAACTGCGATACAAGTTGACTTCTTGAAATCTCAAACAATTTCTTCTTTTTTTATGATTTATGAACACCAATGACATTGTTGAGCTCCTTGTACTTGTAGCCAAGGTTGTGTTGCTTTCATAGAGGTGCTGGACTTCATACTGCAGTGAAAAATGAGCCCACAGTGAATAAAAATGTGGTACTGGCAGAAAACGCCCAGAGACTGTTCAAGGTTTAGATGTATTCTGAATGTTTCTAACATTTCCCCCCTGTTCTCAATAGCAATAAGAAGCAGAACACTATCCAGACACGGCGCATCAGTTCATTTAGAGCAGCAGCTTTTATTTGTATTCGAAGGAAGTTCGGGGTTATTTCTGCCGAAGTGTGATATGATCCAGTCTTAAACTGTGTTTATATCACTGTTCTTTTACCTCGTGATGCCGTCGCGATTCAACAACACAGAGACATAAGCAACCACACTGAGAACAGAAATAGGCCATTAATTCCTTGTCAGAGGAGAACCAATGCAGAAAACAAGAGACTGCAGCAAGGAGTTGAAATAAACCTCCGCTGAATACTGGGCTAAATCCTATTTCCTTATCATTAAGCCAGCAGAAACACAGTGTCCATCCAGCTGAGCCACACTGACTGTGACAGACTCTGAATCATCTGTACGTCCCCTATATGCAGCTTAAACATACTGCACCATAGCTTAGGGTTGCTCATGTTTGTGCCTGCAGCCACAATATTTCCGCCGAAGCTGTTTATGAGGAGTCAAAGTACAGCGAACGAGGCAGAGACATGCAAGGTCAATGACTGACTAACAGCAACTCTTCACGTGAGCAGCGTGATCACAACACGAACAATTAATACCCACAAACATGTGTGCCCGGTATAGGGTTTGTGTGTTTGTGTTGGCCTTTAGTTGGTTCCAGCCTGAGAGGGAGTAGGGAGCTGGCAAGACTCCCTGGTGGCACTGGCTGACCCACTTCTATGCAACTCTATCCCTAATGTGACCCGCTGGAGAGCCAGAGGACACGCACACGCACAGGCCAACCACACGCACACATGTGCACGTGCACACACACTCACAGCTGAAATTGTCTGACTACAAATCCTAGAGGACCGAGAGGCAGCAAAAAAAAGGAGAAAAAAAAGCTGCTAAATGCTGCCAATGGCTCCCTCTCATCCCTCTCTGTTTTCTGTTTCCCTCACTTTGTCTGAAGATCAACCATTTAGGTCTCCGCTATCTGATCTCGCTAAACTAGCTATCAACATCCGGAGTGAGTTGGTGTAAGGTCTACACTGAACCTGTACTGCCTGTTTCGAGAAGAATAACTGGTGTAATGCTAAAAGGCAAGATGAACAACCCCTTTTCAATCAAAAATAGATAAATGGACATTTCAGTCATCTCAGCGTGCCAAGTTTCGATTCAACCAGGGTCGTCTTTTAACCCAAAAACATGCTAAACTTTGTCAACATGCCTCTTAGCGTTTAATAAGTACTGAAAAATTGACTTGACTCCACTTTCTGCTGCCGCTAAGTGTAGCAGTAAGTCTGACTGATGCAGCGCGATCAGACGACATTATTAAAAAGAAAAAGCCGCCTTAGTGAGGTATCGGGTTGGAAAGCTGTCAGTAATCAGATGTTGCACTGACAGATGATGTTTGTGCAATGTTTTCATGTGGGATGGAGATTTGATTAAAAAAAAAAACCCAATTTCTCATAAACAAAGCCAAACCTGACTAGAGCAGATAGCATAAGGTGTTGCTACACTTGCTCCACACTGTTTATGACAACATGCATTCATATCAGTGATTTATAATTTCATTTCAGTTTTTCATTTACTTGCATTTGGTCTGCAATGAACGATCAGCTCACTTATTGTTTTTTGATTACCTTGTCAATTGTTTGGTCTATGAAATGGCAGAATATTGAAAATGACTCCATATAGTGTCCTTGAGGTTGTTTGACCAGTGCAGCAAAACTTTTCATTTAAAAACAAAAACAGAGAGAGACAGCCTGACAGTTTTTCACACTAGAGAAACTGTATTGGAAGTTTTCTGTTAAAATGGCTGCTAATTTAGCCGTTTGAGCAGCACTAACTAAATGATTAGCTGAGCATTTCCTTCAGCACTGAGCCCCCTTTCAGACACACGATCCTGTCCTTTAATCCGACGACATCCAAACATGTCGGCTTCACGTAACACCTAGTAACACTTTCGTATCGGTTTCAACTCAACTCTGAACCGCATGTCGACGCTTCAACAGATCGGCACGCACGGGCGACATGCTTGGAGCTGTGCGGAGACATTTGGGGAAGGCTGTTTCTGTGTTTCAGCACCGACGTCGGTCCAAAATATCACACAGAGCAAAAGACACAGTTTTGCTCACTCACTTCGCTCTACAGTTTCACATCTATTACAAACTGAAATGCCCATTAAATAAAGATTTACTGTGATGAAGACAAAGAAAGTCAGATTAACAAGACTCGCCGATAATTCATGTAACTGATTGTTTGGTTTGTTGCTTCCAGCTGTTTGTAGGAGTCTTTTCTTTAAGTTTATTAAATATCTGCAGCATCCATAACAGAGAGACAGATGTGCACTTATCATTGATTACGTATTCATTATCTCTGACATGGAGACAGGATGGATCAGAATCTAAAAGCAGGTCATACTGTGTACTTTTACTGCAGTTAAATCTTTTGTTGCACATACATCACATGGGATATTTGCTATTTTACTGCTGGTAAAGTAACAGTTAAATAATCTTAACAGACAACACACAGACAGAATTTTAAGTAGCAGTAGCTGCATTATTATGTAATATACATCACTTTATATACGGTCTAATCTTGCATGTACTGCAGGTATCTTGTGTGTGCCGTGGCTCTCTCTGTGTCAGTGGCGGGTCCATGGGAAACACTAAAAGTAGCATCACTTTAACAGATTGATAAAGCCAGTGTTAATATCTTGTGTCTGAAACGGTTTTCTAGTTTTAACCACTTCACAAGCTGCTTAAGCAGGCTGCTGAGCTAAATAACACAACAAAGAGTAGAACTGCAATAAGTTCAGCTCACAGAAATGTGTGGTTTGCAGCTAAAAATACTAACCCGCCGCTCATATAATGTCAGGTCTCAGCGGCGGTGAAGTCAGGAGCCTGATGCTTCACCGTCTATTTACGTATGTGAGCAATGGCAACGCAACAAAGCAGGGTGACCTAAGTTTTTGGGGGACCGGGCAGGCTGGTATGAGCTCCTACTGCATGTGTCTGTTTACGTGCATGTGTGTGTTTGCATGTGTGCCTGATCCGGCCATAGTCTGGAAGGAGGAACAATGGCATTCCTGTGCTCTGAGCTCCAGGTGGCTGTGGAAACCCAATCCTAAACCAAGCCTCGCTGGCACACAGAGCGCCGGGAACGCCGAATGCTGCTGCCTCCCTCCGGAGACACGGGCCAGAATAGGGCTATTGTTCCAGACCAGCTCGGAGCAATAAATGCACCGCGGCCACGCTCGATGACAAACACCAATACACTCTCAAACAGAGTGGATATTAAGAGTATTTCACCTTTAGCTCTTTCATTTTCAGGATTGTACACTACTGACCCACAAAAGGCATGGGAAAGTCAGCTTATAGGAGCCACTGATTTCTGCCTGTGATTAAAAACACATACTTTATAATTAGGAGTTTTTTAAAGATTAAATTAATTACAATCTAAAGCATGCCATTATAAAGATTATAACCACCTGTATGACCATTACGCAGCAGAAACACACACAACCTATTACTTACACATGCCCTCTATATGAGCTGAAGCCACAGTGACGCACTTACTGACAGTTTTTTTGTGTTTTTTTTTTTATTTCTATATATGTGAGACCTTAATTGATGTCATGCAGTATCTAAGAGGCCAATTACGTTGTCTCGTAAACTCCACAAACCTAGACAGAGTTTGGCCAAAATGCTCCCAGTTTTAAAACAAACAAAAGAAATCTCAAATCTGGACTCAGAGCAGTGCATCTGCGGTGGCCTGAACTCACCGTCCACACACACTCACACAGGGCAGGAAACGCTTCATGCGGACTCCACGGCCTTGAAATGAGGAAAATGATTCATTTCCTTTTGATGCTTTACAGTCATGCTTGAACACAAGTTCAGATATACAGCTCTGAGGCAAGATCCTGAACATGAGACAAACCCGAGGTCAGGAGCAACGGATGGTTCGACAACTTGCAGCTCATGTGCACTATGGCCGCAAGATATTACGGAAAATAGATATTTTGCAATACCATAAAGACATTTGCCATTTAGATAGAGTTAACCACTACAGAAGGATTGGAGCGATTTTGTGAGGCAGTGCATCAACGCAGAATAGAAATAATTCTTAAAAAGCTGCAAAAAGTTGTTTGTAACCTCTCACATGATGTAAAACCACAGAAGGCAAACGAATGTGTGTTTGTTTTTTCCTTTTTCAGAACTGGTTTTGCACTTGTCTAGCTTCTCAGTGCTGTTTTAAATAGTCAAATAAATTAAGCATGTTGCTTTGTAGCACCGAGTACCTGTTTTTCGATCATCATGATTATGTCGCCAAAATATTTGCATACAGCTGACGCTTCATTTCTTTTTGCAACCAAATCTTCCTTTCTTCATTTTCTGCTCATTTTGCACATGTGGAGGCTGCATGTCCATGAACTTAATCTCTCAATAAGCAAGTGTGCATCCAAGTAACCTTGAATCTGACTATATGACGTTCAGACTTCTCTTGTAGATCAGTGCTGGAAAGTGACAAGTTTCTTTTTGATTAAAGCAGCAAAATGAAGTTGTGATGTGTCGCGTTTCACTTCACATCTCAAGTGTATGTGCACAAAACAATATATCGTGCACCCCCAACACGCAATGCAAGGCAACACCTACACAATATGGCTGAGCTAGTTCTTGATTTTTGCAATTAAACCAGCAAGATCTCCCTGGTGCTCACCATTGGACCGTTGCTACAGGTAGCACAAAGGTGCAGCAGCTTCCCTCCAAACAACGCAGCATATTCCCCTCCTGCGCTTGCACAGAAAACACCACACACATGCTGCTGGGGATAAATAATAAATGCTCCTCTTTTCTCTCCCTTTAAGGAACATGACAGATTAATTTAATTGGTTCCCCGTCAATCCTACATCTTCATCGGCTCTGTGCTTCTGCGGGATTGATAGTGAATCCATTTTCTTATCTCTGGGATAATTACAGCATTGTTAATGCATGCTCGCTCATGCACGCTCGTTGTCTCCTTCTTTCACTCACTCAATGAGTTTCTCTTCCACACATGCTTCAACCAAAAAAAGAAAAAAAAAAGAAAGGTCTCTATGTGAGTGGATTGGATTACATAAAATGTGATTAACCTCAGTTTAACAGGGGTTAAAATCTGCAGCAAGGCAAAGAAGGGGAGCTTCATTCAAGCCACTAGTTTGTTTCTCTTTAATTCCTTCTCCACCTTGTTTGTGTGGAGCTAAGCTAAATCATCTGACCTCTATCAGACACTGGAGACACAACAGCCGCCCAAGCAGAGGTTAAATTCCAGGTTTACAGCTCATCTTTCCAGGTTGTGATGCAACACTGGAGCTCTGCACACTCCCTTGTAAGCACTTTAATGCTTTTTTTTTCTCTCTCTCTGTCTCATGCATTTGCACAATCAAGACAAGCAGGAGGACAGGAAGGCACGCAGGCCATCTGATAACTGTCTCATTTGAATGGACCGTTAGGAAAAGTCGCTGCAGTCAAATGCGGCAAAGTGTGAGATAATATACATTAACCTGGCCCCGTTCAGCGGCACCGACAGCGGATCAACAGTCAAGGTTGAGCGACGCCCGTTACATGGAAAGTAAAAGGCTTCGGTTTTGTTGGGTTTCAGAAAAAAATGTGGCTAATTAGCAGCGAGCAAAGTGAGGAATCCGTGTGTTAAAGTCGCATCACATCCTCGTTGCTCGGCTGCTTCTGTCAACATGAACCCCCCTCTCTCTCCCTCCTCCTGCCCCGCCGTAGCGCCGCTGCTAGACAGCGCTACAGGGTCAGAAACAAGCCCGCAGTCCCCGTGTGGGTGTCAAAAAGAGCCACAATATGAGGTTAGGTATATTTAATTTGGGCTTACCTGGAGTGACGGGTCGCCTCGAACCGCCGCGGGCTGGAAAACCGACACGGTACAAAGTATCGCGGCTAAGTTAGCGGCTTGGCTAGCTAGCTTAGCGGGCTAACGGTAGAGGGGAGGGAGGGGGGGGAGAGTGGCTCCGTGTGTCGTCGAGACAAACCCTAAAAAAAAAAATAAAAATAAAAATAAAAAATACAAGCCGGGGATGTGAGGTCGGCTGCTGCGAGAGCGTCCAGTGTCAAAAGGCGGCGGTGGCAGAGGAGGAGGAGGAGAAAGCAGAAGAAGAAGAGGAGGAGACATCCATTAGAGCGCGGCGGCTCAGTAACGCTATGCGGAGGGAAGCGCTCTCTCTGCGGGCGGACGTGCTGCCGCTGCCTCGGTGTGTCTGAGCGGAGCTGCGCTGCTGCTGGGGAGCGGAGAGAAACAGAGGCGGCAGCATCACTGCTCATCCCTCCCTGGACTCACTCAACCCGGAAGAAATACTACAACTGGTCCCATCCTCCTTTACTCAGTCCAAAAAAAAAATACCCAGCATTAAAATAAAAATAAATAAATAAAGACAAATGTATGAAAGCTAAGCATTAATGCACAAAATCAGAATGAAGTAGCTGAACTGCTGTCACAAAACTTCAATCATACCAGTTTTTATGAGTCAAACTGGGATCACAGAATGTAGACCAAATAATACCAGGATGTTATCAGGAAAAAATAAAATTAAAATGCTGCATATTAAGCTTTTTTTTATGTAACTCTGATGCAAAAGTACATTAGAACTCATAGGCAATACACTAAGCTTTATTATGTAACCTTCAATTGACTGAAATGTGATAAAAGTTCTGCCTTTTTAAACTACTGATGAAGCTCAGAACATAATTATAGTTTAAATTACATCAGATAAGAAGACACCAATGATTTTTTTTAAAGTCCTGAATTTAAAATGTTGCCTAAATGTCCAATATTGTTCCCCTTTACAGCAAATGCCATGTAAAAGTACATGAGATTAGAACTCAAATACAGTATATTAAGCTTTATTATACAACCTTTAATTAATTTAAATGTGACAAAAGCTACGCCTTTTTTAACTACTAATGAAGCTCATACTATAATTACAGTTTAAATTACATAAGATAATAAGGCACCCGTGTCAAAGGTGTCCTCGTACTGCACCACGCTGTTATAATAAAAGTCCTGAATTTAAATGTTGCCTAAATGTCCAATATTGTTCCTCTTTGCAGCAAATGCCATGTACAAGTACATGAGAATTACATTAGAACTCGAATACAGTATATGAAGCTTGATAATGTAACCTTCAGTTGATTCAAATGTGATAAAAGTTTTTTAACTCCTAATGAAGCTCATGACATAATTACAGTTTAAATTACATAAGATAATAAGGCACCCGTGTCAAAGGTGTCCTCGTACTGCACCACGCTGTTATAATAAAAGTCCTGAATTTAAATGTTGCCTAAATGTCTAATTGTTCCTCTTTACAGCAAATGCCATGTACAAGTACATGAGAATTACATTGGAACTCAAATACAGTATATGAAGCTTTATTATACAACCTTTAATTAATTTAAATGTGACAAAAGTTACGCCTTTTTTAACTACTAATGAAGCTCATACCATAATTACAGTTTAAATTACGTCAGATAATAAGGCGCTGGTGTCAAAGGTGTCCTCGTACTGTACCACGCTGTTGCAGTAAAATCCTGAATACTGCGCTCCTTTTCAGTAAATGTCATTTAGGACTCACATACAGTACATTAAGCTTTATTATGTGACCTTCACTTGATTTAAACCTGGTGAAAGTTAGACTTTTTAAACTGCCGATAAACCACATAATATTATTTAAATTACATAAGATATTAAGACACTTATTAACAAACATACTTTATAAAAAATAAAATATATAGTTATTGTAAAAGTCCTGAATTTAAAATGTCACTTAAAGGTCCCATATCAGGCCACTTTTTAGCAAATGCCATGTAGACGTACATGAGAAGTACACTGGAACTCAAACAGAGTATTAATAAGCTTTATTATGTAACCTTCAGTTGATTAAAATCTGGCAGGTGTTCTGCTTTTTAATTCAATTTAATTACATTTTATATTCATACATATATCACCAATTCGCAGCATATGTCATCTGACAGCACTTCACATCGTACGCCGAAGTGTCTCACTATTGGTTCCTCATTTGGTAAAATTCCTGTTGGCCTGCAAAGCTTTTATTTTACACCTCCAAGTTCACAACAGCCGCAAAACACAAGAAAAATGGGCTTTGACCATCTGGGACCTTCAACTAAAAACATGTAACCCATTCAAGTCAGACATGTCCTCAGTGATCCTCCCAGTTTGGCCATCACATACACAGACAACAACAAGGTGTTCAGATAGATATTTATCCCTTTTTCTCTCTCAGGGATGAAGAATTTAGATGATGAATGGACCCAGCTATAGGTGGCGGAACCAGACAATTACAGGCTTAGAGCATTACTCACATTGGGGAGACGCAATGTCTTGTTTATTTTTATTTTGGGCAAATTGCTGCAGGCCAAACTGTCATTTTTTTGCTCACTTGCTGTTCTCATTTGGTGAGACTGCTACTAGAAGACTATTAGAAGTACATTGGGACTCCTATACAGCATATGAAGCTTTTTCATGTTAAACTTAGTTGATTCAAACTCTGGAACGGTTGCAAAATGTTTGCTTTTTTTAATTGTCGATAAGCCAGTAGTTGAAAAGTGTCCTTGTACTTTAATTAAACACACGAATGCACTTTAACTAGTGAAAACATGTACAAATATGTGACCCATCTGCACGAAATCAGTCGGATTGCGCCTTGGGCTATACCCGAGATACAGCCTGAATTACGTTAACACATGATAAAATATTGATTTTGGGTTTTTTACTTCGATCGGTCCATTTGGTTGTTTCCTACATGTAGGTAACATATAATATTGCGTATCGCTGTCAAATACCGTCAGCGTGCATGAGCGGTAGCACCAGAAAGAAGCCACTGAATTCACTTGTGCGCAGGCGCCACGAGCTGTGTGTCATTGCCAGCCAATCCTGTCCCATGATTTGCGTCATGTGGTAGCAACATGCCGCTTTTGTTTACGCATAATAGCAATGCGACTGATTTCGTACAGATGGGTCACATAAAGCCTTTTTTACTTATAAAACAGATGCATTTGTTATTGTCTAACTGCTTTTTAAAGACAATAATATGAATTGTACATATTGTCAAGTTGCTCGGAAATATTTGGTCATATGCGGTGGATGAAGAGATGGCTGCGTTGTTAAAATGCATCTGTATGCGAACATCGGCTCCAATGGTTCCACTAAAAAGTTCTGCCAGAGAAACTGAACTGCATGAGTAGCGGAGTGACGTGTCATAAAACTTAAATCATCCCTACGGCCTAATCAGAATAGTCATAATAATAAAACGTCCATTAAAGTCAAATCAGTCTGACAGTATTGGTATTGAGCATATCACATTATAAATTACAGAGGACATGCCTTGTAGTCTTGAAGCAAAGTAAGAGCCTCTAACTGCACTTCAGGGAAGCTGCGTCGCTCTTGTAAGACAGTTTCAACCGGGGACTTTCTGCTCCGTAACTTTTATTGTTCTACAAGAGCAAAACCTAGACTGAGACCATTATAGATAGCAGTGAGGGGTTTGAAACCCAACCACATGGACAGCCAAGTGTTAGAATTTAAGGCAGATAACTGAGCAAATGTACAAAAATCCCCCCAAAAAATAATCAATATCCATCTTTTTACATGAGTCGGAACACATTATTTTAAACTGTAGAATCCAGAAGATTATATCAAGTGGCTAAATAGCCTGACTTTTCCTCTTTTAGCCAAAAAATAAATAAAATAAGCAGTAATGATTTCACCCTGAGGGAAGCTGCTTCTTTCATGTGAAAAACAAGAATTTCAACTCAGACTTTCCGAAATTTGTGTTTCCTAGAGACAGAAAATATTAATACTAAACATAACTAAACCTTGTCTTATGAGCTGAACTAAAACATGCTTTTTTTGAAGTGAAATACCAAATTGTGCAAAATACAGGCTCACTGATGTGTTAAACATCTGTATAGTTTTAGCCAACAAGCCATGGAAACGTGTCAATGTGTAGAAAACCTTAAAACGTCCTTCTCTCCTTTAAAAGACCCTCTCTGATCAAGTTCTTCTAACATGTCCATATGATGGGTTTTTCTATATGTTGGAAGACAAAGTTTGTCATAGACCTGCACTTTCTAGAGAAAGCAGCAGTGTGGAGTTACATCTGAGCCATCCTGAGGCTGTAAGGGCTCATTTTAATGGAAAAACTTCTAAAAACTTTACTATTGATACAGAGATGAGCTTCTAGGGTTCAAATTAGTGACTGAAAAGTAACTTTGAACTAAGGTTTTGTTGAAAGTCTGGAACATTTAACTTTGAGGTATTCCATCCATGTGTCATATAAACTCTTGTGAATCAGCAACACCTGAAGCTGCTTAATGTTTACAAATCCTTGCCAGACCTTCAGCTGATGGAATCATGAGTGTTGGGAAGGTTAATCTTTGAATTAGTTGGGAAACTTCAACACTGGAAGAAGTTGCTTGTTGTCCATCCAACATCAGGATGCATTCATGTTACTTCAGTGTTTCCGTTGCAGTTCTATCAAATCTACCTTTGTGAGGTATACCTGACCACTCGACCAACATATATCACCATCGCCTTGGCAAACAGAGACTTAACCAAGTCCACAGCCAGGTGATCCAACAGCCCTCGTCCAGTAAACATGCACATCCCAGTAAATCACCACGCTGCACTCCTTCAGCCCCGAAACAACTATCAGATGCTTGAATGTTGCTGGAGTCCGAATCTCACGACCCCATACTCTTATGGCCCAGACGGAGTGGAGAAAAAAGGTCAAGATTTCACATGGAACCTGCCAATATCCTTACATAAATCAAATTTGCAAGGGTTCAAATCCCGGATGAGCCCCCAATTTCGTCAAAACCTGGTTCGCAAAGCCTTGACAAGCCACACCAGTTTACCAGAGTCTGGCAACAATAAGGTGTTAAGCACACTGAGGATATTTAAATGGATTAAAATCAGGATGTGCAGGAGGTTGCACATCCTACACGAGAAAAGAGCAGGTTTAAACAGAAGGTATGTGTGTTCAAAAAATAAAAATAAAAACACCAACCACAAAACACTGCTACACAGCACTAATAGTTCACCATGACAGACGGCCATAACTTCAGCTTTTATGAGCCACTACTTGCACACATCCCATCAATCCAATAGGACCTAAGATGCACCTGAGGGCTTGTCATGTGCTGCTATATACTGATAAAAACTGAGCCGAAAAAGAAGTGGAGAAAAGCCAATCGGCTCCTCTTTTTTTTTTTCCCCCTCAAAAGAAAAGGAGAGCTGTTTATGGCTAATGGGATACGCTCAGTTACCAGAAGCTATAAATAAGATGTCAACAGTATTGCTCACTATTACCTGTTCCATCAGGGGAGTGTTTAAACTGCAGGCGTAACCTCTTTTTGTCACAATTTATTACCAGAATAAGAGAAGCACTCGGGAGTGCTCAGGCCGTTTGCGGCGCCAGGCAGAACCGGCTGCCGCGAGTAAACTCATTTTCTTCAGCTGATACCAATTTATTGGCTGCTCCCTTCGCTGGGGAGCTAAATTCTGCTTCTGATTGGTAACGCAGTCCCAGGTGTAATTTTGTCAAAGAGTCACCGCGGCCGGAATATGACGCGCGAGATATGGCGGCGGTCTCCACTTTCCTCGGAGTTGCACATGCAAATTGGTTTGTGTCAGCAGCACTGCCAAACTCCTGTTGGACTTAATGAAGTCGGTAAGGAGCGGTGTCTCTTTTTCTTTTTTTTTTTTCTGACTCAACGTTCTACCTGCACAGACAGAAAAACACTCCGCCTCGACTTGATGAGACGTGAATAGCAATACAGCCGCACTTCTAGGTCAGGTCACACCGGAATGTATTCAGGAGGAGAGATCCAGCGCAGTGAATGATTAAATATGTGATACGCCCGACTTATTTGCATTCTCCCCTGACAAGGTTGCTGTCTTGTATTAGTTATTTTACATTTGCAGAAAAGGATCTCACAACCTTGGTGAGGTTTTTTTTTTTTCCCGTAGTCTATAATTATAGCTTTCATTTGGAAAAGAAAAACCTGATGTCAGCTTTGTATGCAACAAAGCTGCAAAGGGTTTAATTTGATGCAGCAGTGAAATTTGTTTTTTTTAGCAGTAGATGTCTATATAATTTGTGTTTCAGCCACAACATCAAAACCACCGCATTGATTATCTGCTTACAGTGGCATCTGTCAAGACGTGGGATACATTAAGCAGCAGGTGAACAGCAAGGTCTTGCAGTTGATGTGCTGGAAACAGGGAAATTGGGCAGCGAATCGAGCTGAACTACTCCGACAAGGGTCAGATTGTGGTGGATCAAGTGAAACAGCAGGTTCCTGAGGAGCGTTTCTGGTTAGTAAAACGGTCCGAGGGAAGACGACCAGTGAACCAGTGACGAGAGGCTCATCTCGTTTCATCATTCTGAGCCTCTCCGTCTCCTCCGTCCTCCTGCCTGTGACCCACAAATCGATCTCGTCTTCGAGGGCGTCTCAATTCCTAAAAAGCATCTCAAGGAAAGAGGAGGCTTCTTGAAAGAAAGTTTTTTCATCAACTATGACAGAAGAGTTGAGCTGGACATTACAAACCAACAGGACACACAAACACTCAGTCACACATCTGCATCTGTTTGTGTTGTGCTCCTTTGTGCGCCACAACAGCTGACATTTGTACATTCTCATCACATTATGCCACAGCGTGAATTCAATTACAATGATTATTATAATAGCTTTAATGCTGCTGGCTGTCATTAACATCATGTTCAGGAAACAAATGGGCAGATGATGTCAGCTGTGCTACACCACATGTTTCATTGTGTTTATCTATGTCAAAATGGTACATTTTAACTGTAATTTATGAACGTAGACTGTTATTTTACACATTTTCCTTACATTAGTAAATTACAGATGATAACTGGTCAAATCACAGACAAAATAAGGAATTTTAATGTTTAAAAGGTGCCAAAAGTGTTTATAATGTCCATTTATATAAACGGTAATTTGTTCTTTTACATTTTAATGTAAAATTAAACTTAAAAAAAAAACTGTATTGAAATCAGAAAAGAAAAAATATTTTATAGATATTTGCTATTATTTAAAAATGGTTAATGTTTTTTTTAAATGTCATTTCACAGTTTAACCCTTTTGGGGTTAAATTTTGGATGTCTAGTAAAAATCAGAGAAAGATATAAAATAATTTACATGTCGACTGTAAAATACAAAAAAACAAACAAACAAACAAAAAAAAGACAAAACTCTAAATAATGTCCTCATTAAAAACTGGTGTTTTTATTAATAGTAAATTGAAGAATGGTTTAAAGAAAGTAACTTACTTTCTGTTAAATTAGATATTTGGCATCATTTTGACTATTTCTGTAGTTTTTTGAATGTTGTTTTATTTGATTTCATTTCTTTTATTAGTATTACATTGTTTTTTAAATATTCTTTTCTGGGACTCTTGTTTTTCAGCAGTATTTTTTTATGGATTTCTTCTTTTTGTGAGTATTGCCTTGACTTCTTTCTTCTCATGTCTCATTCTCGCCTCCTCTTCTCACACCTCAGATAGAAGGGAATAAGAAGAAAGGAGTCAAGGCCCTGAGAAAAGAGACTCGAGGACAGGGAGGATCACGGGCGTCCGAGACTTATCGATGCATGTGGGGAGTCACGTCTGACCCATAAACATTAAATGGTCGGCTCTTATGTGCTGCTTTTCTTCCTTAGTGGTGCTCAAAGCGCAGTGTTTCCCATTCAGTCATTGACACAAAGGAGGCGGCGCTGCCATCAGGAGCAACTTCAGGTTCAGCACCGAGCTCAAGGACACTTTGCTGGAGATTGAACCACCAACCTTGGAAATAGATTATTTATTTATTTATTTAAATAGGTGATTTATTAGAACAATTTACTGTTATTTTACCAATTTTGGCAGTTTTGTTATATTGTGGGCAATAACCCTAAAAATATATATAAATGTACATTTTAACCACAAAATTTAAATAAAATCTGTATTTTTTTATAGCCTTTTTTTTTTTTTTTTAATGTGGCTACAAAAAAAACTCTAATTATTTTCTGTATTTAAAACAGCAAAATGTGCCAATATTTTACAGATATTTGCCATTATTTAAAGGGAAAAAATATATCTACAAGAATTGGTTTTATTTGTAGTTATTTTACAGATTTTCCTGTTAAATTAAAGATATTAAATCTTTTTTGTGTTTGTGAGCCTTAATAAGTTCCAATGTTCACCATCCTGTATATATATATATATATATATATATATATCTTTTTGCACTATTTGACACTTTGATTCATTTTCTGATTCTTTTATATATGTATATAGTGTGTTTGTGTTTTTATTCTTTACTCTTATTATTATTTTGTTCTGGAACAGGTGCTCAATACATTTCATTGCACCTTGTACTGTATATAATTGTGTTTGTGACAAATAAAAGGTTTAATCTTGAATCCTGAACATCAAAAATCTGCCTTAAAAGATAAAATAAAATCTTTAACAATGTGTGCCTGTAAAACTGCTGATTTTAAAACAGTAAATCTATCTTTGGTTTACAGATATGTACTGTTATTTTCACAGCTATGTTACAGTACTCCACTGTTTTTTTTAAATGGGTTTTTTCTGTCTTTCCTGCCAAAAACCAAACACCGACATGCCCTTGAGCAAGGCATTAAACATCCCATCATTTCAAACATACAAGCTTTAACTGTATTCCAGGCTTAAATAAGAGACCAGTATTGACATTTTCATTTTTCTTATGAAACATACAGCCTGCATGTACTCTAAACATTGCCAGAGTTTTCAGCTTAACGCTTATTAATGCAGAGCAGCTGAGAAGTTAAAAGCCTGCACGGTTTCTTTAATTTGCACTCGTACATATTGGAGGTCCACACATGCCCTGACACTGAGCAGGATCCAGCAGCACACACTGCGTGCACAGACACACGTGAGAACCATCCATTTCCCATTACAACCCCTGGCTCAGCTCCAGCACCAGTCAATGACCTGCTGACACGGATCGATACGTTTGGCTTCGGGCTGTGTGTTACATGTTCAGAGTCACTCGAGCAGAGAAACTCCACCGGCCGGCTTACGTAACCTGCTGTGAAATCACACCCTGAGCAGCAGCATGTATGTGCACAGTACAAATGCTTTTCTTCGGCTTTCTTTTTTTTTCCAGTTTCAAGGGTGTAAAAAAGCCCCAAACACAAACCAGCTGCTTCTGTTCGATAGGAGAGCTCTGCTTGGATTGCACAGCTGCTGCAGAGGCTTTTATTTTGAAGCTCCAGACAGCTGTCGATCCACTTGGTGATGTGTTCATAAGGCTTGCAGAGGTCCAGTGTCCTGCAGTCACAGCTCATAGTCATAACCTCACCCATAAAACATTCATGCGTGTTTGCGATTGAGCTCCAGGTATGCCTTATTCATGGCAGCAGCAGCAGTCTGAAAAATGAATGAGACGTTTGGAGAGACCTTCCACTGAATCAGCATTTCCCCAGCGAGCATGCTCCTCCAGTCATGGCGAGGACAAGGAAAGCAAAGCGGCAGTAATGCTTCTGCGTCTCAATTACACCCCTGCAGTATCACACCGGCACCCCAGAGTTCATCGGGGGCTCGGAGGCCGCTGCGCTGAACTGGGATGAAGCAGATCTTTGTTGTGTGGGGCCGCCTGAATGCTGACCGCTGCTTCCCTTGTGGGCCGCTGCAGACGGACGGGTTTGTTTCCCCCCTCTAAGGTGTCTCTGTGAAACGCCACAATAACCGTGCACCTCCTCGGGCACGGCGGCCCACTTTAATTACCCAGCAGATTAGCGCAGTCTGCAGACTTGTGCCTGCAGGTAAGCTCGTTTAATTTCACCTAAACAGCTTTATGGATCCCTGCAAAGGAACGTTTTTCACGGGTCAAGTGGCTGCTCTTGTGCGTTATGCAACACACCTGTACCACGTCACCTAAACGTCAAATGATTCGGGTTGGATCACCTCTCAATAGTTGCATTTTTTAGTAAAGTCTACATTAAAAGCTAACTGTTCAGATTTACTATATTAAACACATACAAGCCCCACAGGAGGAAGTCAATGCAACAAAAAGTCTAATCTTTCATTTTTTTCAATACTTGTGCCTTTACTGCTGATGTTCAACTATTATTCGGACACCAGATGTTGTGTCGCTCCTACTTTCTCTTTAAAATACCCCAAAGATGTTCTATTGGATTTATCCCAGGTCATAGTTTTGTTCTTCTGTAGAAACTCTTGTGTGATTTTGTTCTCTGGATGGTTCTCCTGCTGGAATATTCTTCTTCTTCCAGCTTCTGCAGACTGGGAGTCATCTAGTCAGCCAGTATTCTGGTTTATCCTCAGACATTCATCTATAAATGTCATCAACACCTTCTGCCCTCATGTAGCCCCATATCATGATACTGCCACCTCCATGCTTCACTGTCAGGACTATGCATCCACTGTGGTGGTCCTGGTCAGGTTCACACCAAACATGCTGGACTCCATCTGAGCCCAACACATTTATCTGCACATGACCAAAGAATGTTCTCCCAGTGTCCATCAGGCTTCTTTTCATGTTCTTCAGCAATGATCAATCCTGCAGTTTTGTATTGATGAGCAATGAAGCGCTTCATTTTTTGGATGTCGTCCATAGAGGATGGCATTATGAACTCTCCTTCACACTGTCTGAGCTTCACAGAAACTCTGATTTCCACTGATAGCCCCTGTGCCAAGTTTGTTTTTCATAGCTCGTATGTGCATGTGTATGTGGAGTCATTTTAGGAGGACGACCACTGCGGCCATGACGAGTGTTACTATGGCTCCTTTTATACCTCTTGATTTTAAATTAACTTCCTGGATTCTTTTCCATCTTTGTGAAGTCTCACCATCAGATATTTTCGGCTCCTCCGTTCAATTATTTTCCATGTGGAGCCATGGTGCAGACATGTGGATAGACACGGCCAGTAGGTCCAGAACTGAGAAAGTTCTGCTGCTCACAACTCATTCTATAACCATGTTCATGCAGTTACACTGATTGGAAATCACAGGTGGACTCGGTTTAGTTTCAGTGATCACAGGTGTGTTCCCTTTTGTTGCGTTGAGTTTAACTTTGTTGCCTGATTTTTCCAATATAGTCTTTCTAAAGCATTGATTTGTGATTGTTCATAAGAGGAAATACTCAACTGATCAACTCATATTTAGCTTCTTTTTCTCTGACATTTCTTTAATCCTTGCTGCTGCCTTCTGTCCTCCTGTTTACATCACAAGCTGCATGCTTGACAATCTTTCCAGACTGCCTGTATTTAGTTCTCTGTGTGTCATTTGTTTAGCGTGATCTATAAACTCAGGATAACATGTCGCCAGCCACAGCAGAGCAAATCTTTTTCACAGTAATCTGAGTGGAGAATGCGTGAATTACATATTTACACTGACTGACCTACACTCGGGTCACAAAACATGTCATGTAAGGAAGTTCTGCAGTTTCTTAGAGGAGATAATTAAAAATTCAATTAATCACTTAAAGAAAGTTTGGGTTTGCAGTATTCTCTCCACATTGTGTGCATAAAAAAAAAGTGAATATTGTACTTGTGCGTTTGGTTTAGATGTGATTCTTGCAGCTTTACTTGTTTTCATTGTTCTTATTTTTCTCCAGCAACAAGCAGAATATAAGCACAATTATTCACTTTTTACTTTTGGAATTTGTTTCAGTTAATTCTGAGAGAACAACAAATTCTTTACTAGAAAAAAATCCTGAAAATACACTTGGATATAATGACTGTTTATATTAATATCAAACATCTCCAGAACCGAAGAAAAACAGAGAAAAGAGAGGGAAGAAGAAACTGGCTCCTCGAGTGTTTCTTTTAGATGATAAGTTAGTGGATCAACAAAAAGCAGAAAATTAAAATCCAATGACTTTACGCAAAACGGTGACAGGAACATTAGCAGCTTTGTTATTTGGGCCCAGTGTAGACAATAAACAACTGTCTTTAGAGTGAATATTTATTCAGGAATATGATTTTCCTGAGGGAAGGTCTGCTCAGTTTGCCTCCAGCCTTCTGTGTGCAGAACTTCCCCAAACACACAAGATGGCAGCATTATTCCACCGACTGGAATTAGTCCATCTCTGCCGAACTTAAGGACTATATAAATGGTGTCGTTGTAAAACTGTTTATTTGATTTGTTTCACGGTTATACTTTGTATAAGTTTAATTTTCTTTTTTAGGATGTATTACATTTGTTGTTAAATTTGTTGCTCTGATGCATTTCTGTGTTCGTGTAGAAAAGGTTTAATTTGTCTATATGCTTATTATGTCCATCCATCCATTATCTATACACCGCCTAATCCTCACTAGGGTCATGGGGGGCTGGAGTCTATCCCAGCTGACTCAGGGTGAAGGCAGGAGACACCCTGGACAGGTCACCAGTTTATCACAGGGCTACACTTAGAGACAGACAACCAAGCACACTCACATTCACACCTACGGACAATTTAGAATCACCAGTTAACCTCAACATGTTTTTGGACTGTGTGGGAGGAAGCCGGAGAACCCGGAGAGAACCCACGCTGCACGGGGAGAACATGGAGACTCCACGCAGAAAGCGTCCTCACCGGGACGCTAACTGGTGAGCTTCTTGCTGCGAGGTGATGGTGCTAACCACAGAGCCACCTTGCAGCTCTAGCAGTGCACTGTTTTTACAAAATACATTTAAAAACTGTAAAATCTGACGCTTTTCTTTGGTGGAAAAACAACAATGACCTTTCCACTGACTCGCTCAGTGGTCTCCCCACCACAGATCACAGATGCCACCTATGCGCGGGGTGCTGGGGAGGGGGATGCTCTGAGCAGGATAAGAGCATCTGTAGTCAACAGACTGACAAAAAGAGCCAGCTCAGTCTGTGGCTGCCCCCTGCACTCCACTGAGGTGGTGGGAGAGAGGAGGGCACTGGCCAAACTGTCCGCTATCATAGGAAACACCTCCCACCCTCTGCATCAGACTGTAAACTCTTTAAGCGGTGCGTTCAGCGACAGACTGTGAAACCCAAAGTGTAAGACGGAACAGTTCTGCAGGTCCTTTATTCCAGCATCAGTTAGACTTTACAATGCTGCGTTATAAAATTCTCTGGTCTGTTTGAAGGCAAAGTCCTGAATTGAAAGTGTTGTTTAAATGAAAGCATGTACGTATACTCAGAGAAATACAAAACGTGTTACTGAATCAGATAAATGTCCCAGTTTACCCATCAGATGCACAGAGAACAACAAGGTGTTCACGTGTTACTTTAAAAGGTGTGTGAATCGAAATAGGAGCTGCAGAGTTTAACACAAAGACATCTCTGTTCACGCCAGCCACGTTTAGAGTCACATTTTAACCTACCGTGCATGTCTCTGGGCTGTTGGAGGAAGCTGGAGAAATCCCTCGTAGAAGATGTGAACTCCACACGGAGCAGCTGCAGCCTCGAACCCTCGACCTTCCTGCTACCCGCTGCACCACTGAGTCGTCCTCTGTTGAAACAAAAGAACTATTTTCAGTTCCTTTAAGGCATTTTTCTGCTCTTAAAATCTGGCATTCAGCTGAGTGTTTTGCAGGACAACTTACAATGTCACAGTGTGCTTGTTGGAAAATCCAAACAGACCACGTCGTAGTGTTCATTTTGACCAAGAATGTCTTTTAAATGGTAAAAATGTTTCAGTATTGTTAGATTTCTGTTGTTCAGGTACATTTCACACACAGTGATGGAATCTGTTTCCTTCTTATTACCCCAAATAACTGATGCTGACTGATTTAAAGCAACTTTCTGCTTTTACCAGATCCACCACAGCTGTTTGCTGTTTGGACGATTAGACGGATTCTCTGCAGCTGAAAGGATTCAAACCAAACACACAGTCAAAAGATTACAACAGTGTCTCACCGAGGCGCTGATAGACATGAGAAGGGATTTGTAAATGTCTGTAAATGTAAATGCACATTTGACTTTTACTGCACGTTTAAATTTATAATGTTTGAGTCAAATACAAACATTAATGAAAGTATCAGCAGCACATTTAGACGAACCGGACTAGTGTGTGATACAAGTTAGATGAGAGAACATAAAATGGACAAAAACAAAAACGGGTACAAACGTAACACTCTCAGTTTGAGGTTTCAGGAGGAAAAATACTACATTTGTTTTTCAGAAGTTGTATTTTTAGTAAACTCTGATTTCAGTAGGTATCTCAGTTCTAGGAGAAATCTTTTAAACTTAGGGGGTTATTTTGCAACTTTTTGTGTGTGAATTTAGAAAATAAAGCAGATAAAGTCATGATATTGGTCAGATATTTACCATCTGGATTGCCACGATTATAGAAAAGGTTTTCAAGATTAAAAGACAGACTTGGCATATTTCACACTCAAAGAAAAAGTGAAATATTATTTCAGTAGTAAGTTTACAAAAGCTACAAAAAATATCCTTTAACTTAAAAAGAAAAAAAAACTTTTTATTGTGATAATTTTATTTCATTCTACTACGTATTTAGGGTTTTGTCAACTTGGTTTAGCCCCTCTAGTTTAATATCTGCTTTGTGGGAAAGATGTTATTTAAATAAAGTTAACACCATTATCACTATATCGCTCTCTATAAATCTGACAATATGACAGTAACTTATCAGGGTACATTACTGTGATCATTTACATTTATTTGTAATACAATACTTACGAGGCCCTTCTCGAGTTTTATTTTTTCTCATTTTTTTTTGACAAGAACCTGCTAATTATTACACTTTATATCTTTTATTTCAGTTCCACTGGACATCAACAAAGGCTGTGTTATTGTTGGTTCTTAAAAAGAAGCACAAGTTAAGGAATTAAATTCTCTGAAAAGAAAACTGTGCACAGACACAAACCGCTCATGTGACAGCGTATGAGCATTTTTTATTGAGACTGACAGTATGATTTATGTTTTTCTGGAACCAGTTAGAAGAGAACAAGGCCTTGTTTCTGTTGCTGATGTTCCTGGAAAAAGTTTTGTGTTGTGAGAAATTGTGGAGAGAAAAGAGCTTCCGAGCAAAACAGACATGCTGATGGAATTCTGATAATTCAATTGGCAATCTGTTTAATGAAATAAAAACCCAAATAAATGTCAGGAGAAATGCCTAACCTCAAAATACTATTATCTTTTTACCCAAATAACCCTAAAGGAATGAATAGATTTATTTGTTGTTATCATTTAATATTTTATCTATTTGTTTAATAGTGGGATGTAATTCTGTATCAAAATTACTTAGTTTATTTTATTCCTTTTGTTTTTGAGGATCAGAAAATGCCTGCGTTCTTAAAAGAAATTAGATTTCTAAATTGGTTTAAATATAATTTCTCTTAAATATGTTATCTGGAATTGACCACATTAAAAGTTCCAGCAAGCTATCTGTAGATATTTCACATGTTCTCCTAACACGCATATAACAGTTTAAATAAATACTAAATATACAATTATTCTGAAGTGAACCAATAAGTAGGCCTATGTGGTGGCCATGTTCAAAATAGTTTTGAAAGTATATGCAAGTATAGTACACACCTGTTTTAATACTGCTGTTGTATTTTAATGGTGTGGTTGTTTGAATAAAAATAAACTCAATTCTTTAAATTCTCTAATTTAAAAAAAATCAACCTATATGGGATTTTATTAGGACAGTAGCATCTATAAAAAAAGTGTTCTCAGGAAATATTATGAGATAATGTCATCAATTCATCAATTTTGTCCCGAATTATCGTAATTTTTTCTCTTCTGTATTTTGTATTAAATGTTTATAGAATCGTACCAAAATGATTCCATAAACTATTTTAGAGTACTTTTTAAATTTATTTATTTTTTTTTTTAGAAAAATTAAAACGCTCACCATAACCGGAAGTGGATCAGTTCTGCATCCGGGTCACAGTCTGTTTACAACTCTGATGGCGGACGGCTAATGCTAACCACCGAGGGAGGAAGCTGCAGTTAAATCGTATTTTACTAACATTTTGCGGCGGTTTCGCTACAAATGGCTTCTCAGATCCCTATTACCGTCAGGACCCAGCCGACGGCCGCCAGCTCCGCCGCTCTCCGGGGGAAGAAACGTCCCGGAAGTCCGGCGGTGTCCGGAGCTCCGCAGGCCGCCGGGAGCAACAAGAAAAAGAAGCCGGCAGCGACTCCGACAACTCAGGCCCAGGTAAACCTAAACTGAACCACACACTGACATGCTGGAGGAGTGATTAAGGTGAATATTTATTTTATAGTACTGTAGATATTTTGCTTTATAATTACCCACCTCGGGGACTGAACCACAAGGCGACATTAAAAGGTTATTAGCAGCAGGTATGTTAAGTGTAAAGTGGCTCTACTTTAACCTGCTATATATCACCATGGTAACTGATGTTGCACTGCTAACAGCTAATCTGCAGGATATTATGTTCAGATATGGTAAAAATCTATTTTAATTTGTTTTTGTTATAAACTTGACCATGTAAAATTAAACCTGTTCCCATATGAACACTTTAACTTTTATCATTCTTAAAGCCCCCTAATAACAAAGTAGCCTTCCAGCTTCAGGTTGTTCCATCTCATATCATCAGAGCCCATCTGCTCGAGCATCTCTCATTTGCTTAAAACTTTATCACAAACCATGGCGATTTGAATTGTATCTGCCAAACTGTAGGGTTTTAATAGATTTGACAGCTCTATCTCAGGATCTGTCAAAGATAAAAGCCTGAAAATGACTTTATTTTCATTTTTATGACCAGGTTTTTCCATATTAAAGTATCCTACATGGTTTGTTTTGTAATATTATACACATTATACATGCAACTATAGATAGTTAAGAAAATATCACTAGCTGACTCCTGCATTTTCATTTTTTTTGTTCAGATATGCTCAGAGGTGGAGCTTTTCTTGACAGCATGAAGTTTTTTCATATTTCAACTCCCCCATAATCAGAGATTATTTGACCTACTTGACCAATATTGTGAAACAATGACATCATGGAAACAGTAAAAATTGCTTTTAAATTCTTCATAGCTCCTGAGATATCGTCATTCAAACATCGTCTTAAATTTGTACGCACAAAGAACGTTTTGAAACAGGAAGAGAGGCAGTTTAAAAAATTAAATAAAATCTTTGGAAGTATTTTGTTTTCTTAAAAATTTCACAAACATCTTCCCAAATATTCCAGTACTTAGCTTAAACTGAAAAAGGGAACGATATGGATCCTTAAATTGCCCTTCAGAAGTGTCTCCCTGCCACCAGTTCCTCTGCAGACCATATCCTCTCTGAGCGGTACAGTTTCTTAGCTGTCATTTCTATAAACCTGTTCAGCTGTAAGTTTATAATCCTACATGCAATCAGCTGATGATGCTGAAAAATACATAAATATGCTGATTTGCTGCCCAGTCTGTTTTACACTGATGGGACTGCAGCTAATAAAACACAGATTAAAATATTAGTTATTCTGTTGGTATTTATCACAGAGAATTTTTAATCAATAACACTGATCCATGTGACCGTCATTGTGGGACAGTGTCACACCTACATGCACTAGTTGAGTATCCTGTTTAAAGGAATGAAGTGTAAAGTTTCAGATTTCTAAACACAAGACACTGCAAGTGTTAGAAATCTGCAATTCTTCCAGCTTTTCAGCATCACTACAGAATGTGCAATAGGTGTAAATACATTTATCAGTCCGTTAACAGATTTAACGAACCGTCCTGTTGCCTTATTGAACTATTGAACCAGACTTCACTTGTTTTACAAACAGGAAATCACATTCCTGATAGCGTCTCCTCAGAACGAGTTTATTTAGCATAATCAGAACAGATGCTGCGGAGCCTTTTTCTCAATAACATCTGTATTTTCACTGATTCCCATCTGTTCAATCTGCCCGTGAATATTTTTGAATAATAATTCAGGCTAATACTATTGCACAGGCTGTATTTATGAAACAATAATGGTTATGCTTTAATACTATTATAACTAGAGCTGTGACTATCAATCAGTTAATTGTAGACTATTGAATTAATCTGCAGCGATTTTGATAATGAGTTATTCAGTTTGATTTTTAGTCTAAAATCTCTGATCACAGCTTCTTAATTTACTGACTGTAGTTTCTGGTTTCTCACTTCATCGATGACAGTAAGCTGAATATCTTTAGGTTGTGGAAAAGATATTTGTCATCTGGGACTTTGAGAAACACCGATCAACGTTTTTCACCATTTTCTGACATTTGTAGACCAAACAACTAATAGATTAATGGACAGGGGAATGAAAGATGTGCAGGGCAGCAAACATGATATGCAATGTAAAAAGGCAGCACACAGTACAGGCATGGTAGAGCTGTACAACATTTGTGTTGGCTTTTATAAGTAGCAACCTCTCTTTTTCCAGTCAACCCAAGTTGTTTAGGGTGTATTATGAAATATATTTGAGCTTAATTGTCCCGATTTATGAGGAAAGAAAATAAATCAGCCAAGTGTTCAATGGCAAGATTTGTCTTGGACTTTGATTCGGACTGAGATCATCCAGGTTTTGCATCTTAGTGGCTTCAGTTGTTGATTTATCCTCCACAAACTTCAAATAAAGAAGTCCAGTAACTGTTAAATCTGAGTAAATGATGTTCTATCAGACACGATTCTCTTGTAGATTAATTGTGGAAAATTAGAAGTTTTTGTATTAATCAGCAACAGAGGTTGTTTTTTACTTTGCAGGTTTTGAGATTTGACGATTACACATCCCATCGTCAACGCTGAAACAGATAAATTGTTAACAGCAGTGAATACAAACACGTACACGGTATAGTATGTTCGTAGTATGCAATCTTAGTGCAACAACAACAACATTTCTAATTAGCATTTTAAATACGATTTTTTGTGTTACAATTTGTTACAACCCAGCCACTAGGGTCAGCTGGGTGTAACAAAAAACCAGAGGGAAATGGTTCAGGTTATGCAATTTGTTGCTCAGTAACGTAAATCACGAAAAATCAAAAGAACCAAATGAAGGCTGCCAACATAAGTTACATTACAATAAACACAGAGCGAGAGGCACCAGGACTGTTCACACTGAACCCCAGCCAGCCCTGCCTGAGAGGTTGCTGGTTGCTTTTATAGCCAGGTGTGGTGATTGCTGCGGTTGAGGACGAGTGGTGGTCCAATCAGATGTGACTGGAGACGGGGAGAACAAGGGCTGGACTGCAGGTCTTTAGCTCCAGGCTAATTAGCTGAGATGTCATGCAGCTAGTGTCCTGGAGCTCTCAGCCACCCACAACTGGGCCCCACGCAGGTCATCTCCACATGCAGTGGTCACAAGTCCACATAACCATAACAACACAAACACCATGGGTCATATCAAATTTAAAAATGTTAATGAATACGTTAAACGCAAACGTGATTGTAAACTATCTTGTCAGAATAAGAGTTTCAGGTTTCATGTTACACTGTATGTATTCAGCTTCAGGTCCTGTAAGACATGTGGCTTAAACCAACTGTGGCTGCTGTATGTCTGAATGAGGTATTTCATCAGGTAGCGACAGTGGAGCCGGCGGCTGAGGTGAAGCCGGTGGGATCAGCTGACGGCGGTCCAAACGCCGCCGCGGAGTCCACCGCGAAGCCTCCGCCTTTCAAAGACCACACGTTCATGGTGAGCGTCTGTTTCCAGCCTGAATTTATCTGCTTCTGTTGCTTCTCCCTCAGTTTTCATTCTCTCTGTTTTCGCCTCTCTTCATCTTGGCAGCACTCTGGGATTGGTGGAGCAGCAGCAGGCAAAAAGAACAGGACCTGGAAGAATCTCAAACAGATTCTGGCTTTGGAGCGGACTTTACCCTGGAAGCTCAACGATCCCAACTGTGAGTTTCTGTATCTTCTGACTCGGCACACATACATTTGTTTGCTCCAAATAATCCAACTCTGTGTCTGCATTCAAAATTCCACCACATTTATGCAAAATACTGTCAACAACATGGATTATTTTGTTGGTTCTTCGTCTCCAGACAGCACAGAACATTTCCAAAACCAGCTGACATTAAAGAAGAATGACAGTTTACTCCAAAAAAACCCCCCCAAAAAAACAGATTGCAGAAAAGTCACATTTTTATATTTGTTTCAGTAAAAAACTTATGCAAAAATGTGTCACTTATCTACCAATATTTGTCAAAATAATTGCAATATGATAATTTTTTGCATATGGTTCAGCTCTAGTTCAAGTTCTGACTTTCCTGTGTTTACAGACTACAACATTGACGCTCCTCCTTCCCTGAAACCAGCCAAGAAATACTCAGACATCTCTGGCCTGCCTGTGAGTAGAATAAAGGCTGCATTACTTCAGCTCAGTCTCGTATAGAGTTCTCTCTGAATGACCCCTCTCGTCTTTCCTCAGGCCAACTACACAGACCCTCAGACCAAGCTACGCTTCACATCTTCTGAGGAGTTCTCTTACATCCGGCTCCTCCCCACTGATGTTGTTACCGGCTACCTGGCCCTTCGAAAGGCAACATGCATCGTACCCTGACAGCGGAGCGACGCTGGAAACCTGAAACACACCAGAACTGAACTCATGTCAGCGCAGGAGGCTGCCGAGCTGACCGGGACGGAGCTCAGAGCTCAGAGCTGAACCTGGGTCTGGAGGCTGCTGGAGGGGAAACTGCAAGAGCTCAAATGCTGCTAAACTGTAGTACTGCTGTGACTGAACCTCAAGCAGTTTCTGGGTATTTTACTCACTGTGGATTAATTTGTCACTGCAATGTAAAGTCCTGCATCTCTGTGGAAACAGAACAACCACAATGAAGAGGAAAAAGGACTCAAACCTGTCTTCTGTGTAGTATGACACGGTTATAATGCTGTAAATCACAAGAACGGATAAAAACAAAAGTTCAAATTCCACGATTCTTTATTTTCTTTAAAAATTAAAGAAACCTGGAATACACATTTTCCAACTGCCCAAAGCTTTTTTTTTTTTTTTTTAGAAAGACTAGAAAACATTGTGGCTCTACATACTACAGATATTTTACCATTTGCATGTTTAATGTTTCCATACTTGTATCCAATCAGCTCTGTGAAAGCACAGCCTGCAGTTCAGCCGAAAAGTCCCTGAAATTTTATTACATCATTCAACTTTCTTTTTATTTCCCCCTCATTTTTATGATGTATGGCATTATAACTGTGTGAAGACAGTTTTGAGTCCTCTGTACTTCTAGTCATGGTTGTTCTGTTGCCATAGAGCTGCAGGACTTCATGTTGAAGTGCAAAATGAGCCCACAGTGAGGAAAAATGTAACAGGAGCAAAAAACATGCCCAGAAACTGCTCAGAGTTCAGATGATTCAGATGTTAAATGCCACACTGTGTCAAATATCTGTTTCTAGTGGCAGATTGTGGAGGAGAAACGTTGCTGTTGGAAAGACTTTGATTTTGCTTATCCTAAGGTGCCTCTTAAGTAGCTTGAATTTTGCATTAAAGTCTCTTTTTCTATTCATGCTCTCATATCAGATTTTTTTTGTTTAAATGTACATTGTCCTACGTTGGAAATAGAGAGACAAACACTGTTTCAGTAGGAATTTTGCTCATGACAACCTGTAAACACACTTGTAAGATGTTGATGTCTAAAAAGCTGCAGCTAAAATATCTTCACCTGCTAATGTAGTCAATTCAGCTCTTATATATATATATGCTTCCATCCATCCATTATCTATACACCGCTCAATCCTCACTAGGATCATGGAGGGCTGGAGTCTATCCCAGCTGACTTAGGGTGAAGACGGGACACCCTGGACAGGTCACCAGTCTATCACAGGGCCACACAAAGAGAGAAACACTCACATTCACACGTACGGACAATTTAGAATCACCAATAACCTCAACATGTTTTTGGACTGTGTGGGAGAAAGCCGGAGAACCCGGAGAGAACCCACGCTGCACGGGGAGAACATGCAAACTCCACGCAGAAAGATCCTGGGTGTCCTCACTGGGATGCGATCTTGCTGCGAGGCAACTATGCTACCCACCGATGCACCTCGCAGAACATGAGAATTATCCCTGTCACGTATAAATACAGACTGCTCACTAGATCTAATTGTCCTCTTAACGATTCACCTGACAAAAGTGTGGATTAACTCAGTGCTTGAGAATTTATCACCAGCTGAACGTTTCAAATATGTTTTCCTGCACAGTTGACCTATTCAGACCCTTTCCCAACCACAACAATAGAAATACGATTTTTAAAAAAACTTTATATTGAAGTCAGAAAAAGGAAAGTTTTCACTGTTTTGGTTTAAATTGAATAGATGTGAAGACGCTAAAAGCCCTGGGCTTCGAGAGGCGGCCGCTCTGAACACTGAACCATCTGTTGACACTCTGCAACAGTCTAAATAACACCCCCCTTCTCTCTGTTTGCTCAGGCTCTGTGAGCACACGTCGCTCAGTAGTCTTTGTTTGCATAAATCCTTCAGTCTTTTAAGTACAACGCAAACAATGAGCCAAACGTTACCATTAAAGGATAATAAGGTGAACAGGGAAGGATTAGTCTGGCGATGCTGCGTATTTATTTGCATCCTTATTACCAGCAAATCCAATGGAAATAATATAAGCAACAATGAACTGATAATATTAGCAAGGACTGTGTGTGTTTTATTCATAATAACATCTCAATTATTGTCTAAAAGCAATTAAAACACATACAGATAAACTAAAAATTGTTCATATTCATGCCAAATTTGATTCATAGTGAATTTTTGTTTGACTAATATGGTTCTTCTGGCTGGAAATGACATAAACAAGAGATAAAAGCTGGTAGGACATTGTGTTCAAGATGTTAATGTTGAATTTTGTGCATTTTTGTCTCAGTTATCAGTGTGAAAGTCTGTATTTTCCTCCACATCAGTCCAACAGCTGTTCTAGTGTCTAACAGTGTTTCTGGGGTTTAGTTCCTCCAAGTGTCCATCTGCAGCTCTTGGAGCTTGAAGGCTTCCTCTCCATCACTCTGCTCTTCAGCTCCTCCACAGGTTCTGGATGGATTCAGGTCTGGACTCTGGCTGGGCCGCTCCAACATCTCCTCATTGTTTCCTCTTCAGCGTTTCTTCACCACTTTGGCTGCAGGTTTCACATCATTGTCTTGTTGAAGCTCCATTGCTGCCCAAGGAGCAGTGTTCCTGCAGACTGCCTGATGTTCTCCTCTGTTCTCATGATGCTGTTTCCTTCAGACATGACTTGTAACTGACTAGAGAACTGCTGCAGGTCCAGCTGAGCTTTAGTGAGTCTGTCCTGGAGAAGTGGATCCTCCTTGATCTCCATGGAGACCAGCCTTGTTGTTGGTCTGCTGGAGTGTCTGATTGACATGTTGCTACCAGAACTGCTCACATTCATCAGGATGCTCTTGGTGCTGGTCCTTGGGTTCTTCTTGGCCTCCACCATTCTTCCAGTGCAGGGCTCACGTCTGTCCTCCTGCAGCCCTTTGACATGTTCAACAGTGAGGAACTCCTTGCACTTTTTCACAAAGCTTTGCTCTGTAGACACTTGATATGTTTTTATAGCCTTTAACTGTCTGTGAGCAGCAACACTGCACAACTGGGAGTCCTCATTGAGTTCTTTGGTTTTCTCCATCACTAGTAACTAACAAGGGAACTACTGCATCAGCTGCTCTCTGTTTATAGTTTATTAACACTCTAGAATATAGTGAAAGTCACCAGAATCATTTGGAACTGCATCAAAGCTGCATTTTCTCAAAATATTTACAGTTATTTTAAGGAGTATGAATAATTTTGGAGACGGCAAAATTGTAAACAACACATAGAAATAGTTATAATTCATCATGAACGTCTCTCACACTCTCTTGTTTATGTCATTTCCAGCCAGAAGACATTAATTGGTCCAATAAAAATCCACTACAAATCAGAATCTGGCATGAGCATGGATGGTTTTGGGCCTAACGATAAATGAGTCACACTGTTGCGCTGCAATGCTCCAGAAACACAAACACGAGCTATTAGCGTTTCTGCAAACGAGCGGTCTCACTCGCGGCTGAGTGTTGCAGCTCCGGTGAAGCTGATGAAGGCAGTATAGTATATCTATGAGAGTCGGAGCAGCATTTCCATTCCTGCTGTGGCATCAAAACCTCAACGTAGTGATTAATGAACGGCGTCAGGGCTTTCTACTAGCCAAGCACACGACTCAACAGAGTGTGTCTGTGTGTGTGTGTGCAAGCACCTCTGCTGTGTTCCCAGCCGGGAAACTACACACTAGGAGGTTGTTCTTAGATTAGCCTTGGGATCTGTTTTTAAAATTAATATTGTCATAATCCTAATATGAAAATGTTTATGCACACCTTGTACGAGCATCTACATGTGGATATTTGTGGCATGTTGTGCGTAATTGAGCCTCAGGAATCCAAAAAGAGATAAAAAGTGCATTGCAGTATCTGGGCTGCTTTGCACTCAAAGCTGAGAAACCCTGCAGCTACACTTGTCTTTGCAGTCGCAGCTCGTCTCCACCTGGGTGCGCCACAGCTCTGCTTATTCTGCCGTCCAGCACTCGGTGCCACGGTGAGTCAGTCAGGTCACAGCAGTGTGTCCAGCTCTGAGCTCGGATTTATGAACTGCTGCAGGAGGATTTGCCCACCCACAGCTCCGACCGTCTTCTACACATCAGCAGCGGCGCTGGGTAAAAACTCAAACTCAAGGGTAAAGACTAATATAAGTAAATGCAATAAATGCGGCTGTTGGAGTTTAGCTGGCAGCAAAGCGTAAAGATTCTATAATACAAGCACTCTGATTTAAACAATCAAGGCTAATTTTGGTGTTGTCGCGGAAATAAGCAATTTACAGCTCAATCATATAATAACCGTCATTAGGAAATTGATTGTGATGTGCAGAAAAAAAAAGGCTCTTCTCGCCTTGATGGAGGATTCGGCACCTGCTGCATTGCACGAGATGTGTGTTTGCAGTGAACACACACACACACACAAACTCAAATCAATGATTGACTCCTCCGTCGGGTTTGTTTTTTGCTGCAAGTTTCTGAAACACTGCGGAGACACTGTGAACTAAGGTTGAGCTCATTTATGTCCAGTGATGGTTGAGATGCTATAGAAGTTGTTTATCCCACTTCTCAGTGCGTGCAGCTTTTCCAGGACTGCTTCTCATTCTACCTGCTGACGACAAACAGCATGTCGAGCAGCAAAAGCATCATCAAGACTGAGATATTTAACTTAATCTCATAGCTGACACATTCGGTTTTGCTGAACCAGTTCAAATCCGTGACTTCTCCGTGTGAGATTTGCCAGCTTTTCCAAACAGATAGAGGGAGAGGAAAAAAAATCTGTTGATAGAAGCCGTGCTGCATCCCTCATCTGACATGTCTTACTTCTTAAAGTATATGAGAAAAATTCATGAGAGCTACCCTCAAATGTCAGGTCGGAGAAATGGACTAGCAGCTCTGGTGAGCTGATCAATAGAGCAGCTCCAGTGCCTGCTGAGCCAGCAGGGGAACTTTCATATTTATGTGTTTTGACCTATTGGAACAGCAGAAGTACTGAACTTTTTTGCTCCCTGTTAACAAAGATACAACAGTGTGTCTGTTTCAGTGATTTTGCCGCAGCGGTTTGAGGTGTTTATTGTGGAGACTTTAAATTCAAGCTGCTTTAACAGGCACCTTAGTCAGAGCAAAGTCAACAAACTCTGTCCAATGTTTCTCGTCTGACCCAAGGAGCTTCAACGTGGCATTAAACTGAAGTGAAAAACAGTCAATGTTGAGAATTTATAGGCTGATTAGATTTACCCCTCTAAACCTGAAGTATTTTCAAGGTTTTTTTTTTTAGCCCGCTTGACATTTTTACTCACTGTGGACTCATTTTTCACAGCAGTATAAAGTCCTGCACCTCTACGGAAACAAAACAACCATGAAGAAGGAGATAGAAGTAAATGATGGTGCACTACAACACAGTTATAATGCCGCAAAACATTAAAAAGAAAAAACAAAAGTTGAATTTCTTTGGCTGTTTGTTGCACGAAAAAAATTCACTACTCTGCACATCAATTCTAGAAAGATGTTTCACCATGCTGAATGTATCTCCCAACAACCTGCTCCTCTGTGTGTGTATTTTGACCTATGCAGCGTTTATTTTATTGATTCAGAATTTTACGTTGCCTCCCAGTCACTCTAATTTGTTTTTGCACTTGTCTTCTCTCTGCTTTGGGTAAACAGCCTGCAGTTCAGCAGAAAGTCTCAGTCATGACCATAGACTGTATAAAAGATGGACGTAGCAACCGGCCCTGAAAAATGAAGCCAACCCGGAAGTGTCAAAAACCTGCAA
>NW_007577819.1:115877-121754 GCF_000690725.1 Stegastes partitus
GCGCACAGATTTTGTTTTTATTTGTGTTGACTCTGGTGCAAATAGTTTCAGGATAAATGAATAATAAAAGATTTTGAATTATAACAAAAATAATACAATTTTAAAGGAGAGATGCAGAATAAAGTGATGATTCGATGACATGTTACAAATTTAATTGGAGGTTTTGTTAATTTTCTTAATGGAGCTGCACATCACACATGATCCACTACCTGAAAGTAGAAAACCTGACGATTCATTCTATTTTTACAGTTTCTGGCTCTGATTAATGGTGTCATTTTGGCAATTTTGCTAAACAAAGGACTCAGAGGGTTAAATTCAATCCTGTCCACCAACAGGGATCCTGCACACAACAGGCAACGCATAAAGGAAAACTCTAAAGCTTGACACCACCACTAAAATGCTCTTCATACAAGAACGTGGAGAAGAAAAACCTCTTTTCAACATTTTTGTAACTTCCAGGAACCACCAAGCCTCCAGTCACATCCACTTTGTGCAGCTCCTGGCGTCGAGCAGGCAGATGTGATAAAAGCCGCCGAGCTCTGAGCGCTCTCAGATTCTAGTCTCAGTCTCAACATGATCCTAATTGTCAGAGATGGGAGAAGAGCTGCTGAAATCTAAATCAGGTTCTGCACAACAGCTGGGGACAGAGGAGATGACAGACGGACTCTCCTCAGCGGAGATGCAACAGCAGACCACAACACCTGTAAATGTGATATTTCATTTCTGACGTCTGTTCATGGATTTTTTCTTTACTGAGGACTGCTTCCAATTTGTAATTCAACGTGTTTGAACTAGTTATATACACTTGTAGGTCTCTATATTTCATGCAGCGAAGCCAGTTTCTCTCCTCAAGACTTAAAGACTTTCTCTCTCTTGCATTTAAATGGTGAAATACTCCTGAGAACTAGTCTTCAGATGATGGAATTTGTGCTTTAGCTGCTGATGGTCAGGTTGCATTGCAGTGATTTGATGCACTCCAGGTTTTATCATGCTTTTGCAAACGTCAATAGGCTGTTTTCTACTGCAGGCCGGACCTTTCAGGCCAGCCAAAAGCTCTGAGCGTGTTCTGACTGCTGGAACCACCCTTATAGAACGTCTTTCTGGGCGTTTGCCAGGAGATTAAGAAGCACGTACTCCAGGACGAGTTCTTCTCAGCCACCCACAAAAGCTGCTTTACTTCAACGCCAACTGGTTAAACTCTGAGAGAACAATACGCAGCATCTTGTCGTCTTTTCCGTTCTAACATCGCCAAAACTAACCAAAACTCCATTGTTCTATATCCTTTATGCTCAAAGAACTGGAGTTACATCCTGTATTTGCAGTTGTTTGGGTGGAAACAAAGTTAATGTCATGGTCGAAGCTCTTGGATCCAACACTGAACTTGAAACAGAAAGATTGAAAAGGCAGGGTCTATCCTGTAGTACAATAGGAATCTGCCTGATTTTACTACTCCCCAAGTTAAAAAGGACACGTTCCGCATCATCTGTACATTCTCTCGATGTGCTTGTACTCAGTCATTGCAACAATTGGCTGAAGACGAGGTGAACCCCATCTTCTCTCTGAAATTTCCTCGATTCTGGTCTTAATCTTTGCAAGCTCAAGTTAATTTACACAGAGTTCCAAGATATATAAATCTTTGTCAGACACCAACAGCTGTTTGGAGTTCACGGCAAACCTCAGATTCTCCATCGCAGAAACTCTGAAAAGGTCGATTCCTGTAAACTTTACACCAACTCACACCTGCGTCAAGTTCCTGCAACACAAAGCAGCCCATTATCTGTATTTTATCAACCTGCAAGACTCACTGCAACCCCTCAGTGGTATTACAGCAACAGTTAAACTGGACTCAAACTAAATTGCATGCAGTACAAATAGATTTTCACACGTTTATGTTCCTACAGTGGTTTAAATATACACAAAGGCTCATTATGCAACATTTGGTTTTCAGGAAATGGTTTCTCCTTCCAGAACAGTTTTGTCATTTTGGAAAATTTGCCTATTTTTTTTGTTGCTACTGTGAAATAGTTGGCAGCTAATTAGCAGAGAGCCAAGGAAGGTACTTCTCCTGAAATATCTTTACTTTGGTTTTGTGAAACTGCACAAAGAACTGTAAAGGTGCTAAGTGACCGGTTTTGTTGTTGTTCGTGAACTGGTGCAGGAAGTCGTATCAAACTTCTGATGCAACTCTCAATGAGAAACCAAATAAAGGCCCATTTGCATGAGACCAGTATTATCTGTGGACCTCATGTGATTCAGAACGTACCCCCCAACATGTGTGCTTCTGGTGCATTTGCATGGCATAAGTGAAGTCTATGTTTTACTCTCATGAACTCATAATATTCATGATTTTAACGGGCTGCCACATAATAACTGTTGAGCCCATTGAAAGACAGTAAAATGTTTTCCTCTCTGCATGCTGCCAGCCATCTCCTCGCACGCTGAGCAGCAACATGAGCCGTGATTTTAAACCCAAAATGCTCCAAACTTTCATTTACGATTGCCTTCATAATTACCAAGTGGGAAAGATAAAGAAAGCGAAAGCCAAAAACCTTGCATAAACAAAAACAAAACCAAATCACCAAAATGGTCATTTGCACAAATGTTTTACAGGACCATTGTGTTTGGTAAAATCATCTGCGGGGGAATTTCTTTCTTTACAAACTACAGACATGGCAGGTTTACACTACTAATGGTATCAGTGCTTTACAGTTTCTCTTTCTCCCATTCACACACAGAGCTGCTATGCTGCCATCTGGAGCAACTTCAGTATCTTGTCCAGTGACACTTGGACATTTTGAAGGGCAGGAGATTGAACTGCCAGCCTTGCATTCAGCAGACAACCTGCTCGACCACCTGAGCCACAGCTGACTTACAGGTCTCCAGGTACAACTAGTACAAACGTGCACACTCTACAAGTTTGGCAAATAACAGCGTGTCATGCAATGCACAAAATTATCGAGATTATTGTTCCAGAGGTAGCAGTGCTCCACCTCGTGATCTCATGGGGAAACAAATGGAAATGAAATGGAGACTTTACTGCAACAACCTGCTGTAACGCTGATAATACTTTGCAAAGAAAAAAACTAAATGAGAAAAGAGTTTTGACCAGAGAAAACATGGAGACATGTCTTCAGCAACAACTGGAGGTGAGATTTTAACAATTAGTATTAATATCTTGGTGTCAAGGGCTAAAATGTTTAGCATTGCTTGACAACAGTTGCCCCAGGTGTGAGCAGGATATTGGTACCTATTCCATTTATCCATCCATCCATTATCTATACACACCTTAATCCTCACGGGGGGCTGGAGTCTATCCCAGCTGACTCAGGGTGAAGGCAGGGGACACCCTGGACAGGTCACCAGTCTATCACAGGGCTACACTTAGAGACAGACAACCAAGCACACTCACATTCACACCTACGGACAATTTACAATCACCAATTAACCTCAACATGTTTTTGGACTGTGTGGGAGGAAGCCGGAGAACCCAGAGAGAACCCACGCTGCACGGGGAGAACATGCAAACTCCACGCAGAAAGATCCCACCGGTCCTCACCGGGACGCGAACTGGTGACCTTCTTGCTGCGAGGCAACGGTGCTAACCACCGACACACCTTGCAGCCCTCATTCCAATTATACCTTCATACATTTTCTCCCATTTGTTTGTCACAGTGGCAACAGGCTATGCAGGTCATTCCAGACGTCTCTCTCCTCAGGAAAGCGTACCTCTAAGGGAACCCAGGCCAGATGAGATATATGATCCTCCAGCGAGTTATAGGTCCACTTTAGAGTCTTCCCTCAGTCGCCTGGAAAACCTCCAAAGGCAGGCATCCAGGAGGAATCCTAATCAGATGCCTAAACCACCTCACTTGGCTCCTTTTGATACAAAGAAGCAGCGACTCTACTCTGAACTTCCTCCAGCCACAATACGGGGGAAACTCCTTTTGGTCACTTGTGTCTGAGATCTCATTATTTCTGTCACTGTCCAGAGCTCATGACCCCAGGTGATGGTTGGGATGTGGATTGATTGATGAATCTTTCCTCAACATAAGAGTCTGGTACAACAGCTGCACTGCTGCTGATGGCAACTTTAACTACTATAAATCAAACACCGAAGAGTCTGCAAGCAGTTTGAAAGGTTTTAGACTGATTCTGTAAACCCCTCACTTTACCAAATAATCTGGACCAACACCAGTTCAGACCAGATTTCCCCTCCAGAGGGTGAACCTGGGGTAAACCAACCTGAAGCTCCTGTAGTCAGAGCCAAGCTGTATGCAGCCATTTCTCCTGAAACTCCTCTCCTGTCCCATTTACCTTCAACGTCGTCACGCTTTCTTCATGCGTGTGCCCGTCTTCGTATTTGTTCTTTATGATCTTGGGAAGCCTTTGCCCTTCACCACCTTCCTGCCCGCACTTTGTCTCCGCTTTTTGTGATTTGTCACCGCTGTCCTGACAGGGCCAAAAGTGAAAACTGATCATGCCGTGGCTGCCCACACAGTGACACAGTTTCACGGTTCATTTAGCGAAGAACAAAAAACAAAAAAAACAAACAGATCGCCGCCACCTCAAGGAGCCTGGTAGCAGTTATTTGTCTCCCCTTGTTTGAATGCAGCCCGAGAGAACGCGATGAGTTACCAGCTGTTATTGGGCTTGTGGAGGTCAAACAGCAAAGTGTCATCAGATAGCTAATCAACTCATTCAGATATCATTACACCGGGCTAAATCCCTGTTAATCCCGCTGAAGATTCAATCAGCGTTCCCTCACAGGTCAACCTGTTCCTCTCGGTGTGTATGTGGACTCACATGTAGGTATAAGGGACGGAGAGAAAGGTAATTCTTCATGTTGATAGACAATGATTGTCCTTCAGTGGGCCTCTTTCTCCGTCTCCTCTCCGTCCTTCTCTTCGTTTTCCTGTCCTGTCTGATCTTCTCTCTGCTTCTTTACTGGCTTTTCTCTCCTCGGCTGCTCTTTTCCCATCTCTGTTGCTCTCTGATTGATGAGCCTTCTGTCAGTCCATCTCTGTCTGTCTGTCTTTGCATGTTTATATCCCTGTAGACTCTGCCTCCTTCTATCTGTAACTTCTATATGGGCCCAACATCATTCATACCTGTGCAAAACTTTGATGCATATTGAATGTGACCAATAAGCTTCATCTTGCTGGAAATTACAAAAACAAGCAACAAAAGACAATAAGCAAGACATTGTGTTGAAGATGTTAGTGGTAAATTTGAACTATTTCTGCATTTTTATTTTATGTTTTTAATAAAAAACGCCACATGCAAATTATTCATTGAAATTGAAATTGTTGCACATTTTAGAGAAAACGTAGCTTCTGTGCAATTCTAACCAAGTTCAGGCTGATGCAGTAGTTCTTAAATCAGGAACTATTCAATTCTAAGTCATGGCTAAACTAAAGAGCTGAATTTATTAGCCAAATTTGGATTCATAATGGATTTTTATTAGACCAAAAGGTATATTCTGGCTGTAGATGCAATAAACAAGAGACAAAGGACTGTAATGAATTGGAACTACATCTGGTTATTTTTCCATTTTTGCTAAAATGTCATGGCCTAAATTATTCATATCCTTCTATATTGTTGCCATTTTGTAAGAAAATGCAGCTTCTGTACCATTTCAAATGATCCAGTTCGAATAAACTATAAAGTGAGACCAGCCGATGCAGTCGTTCTCTAGTCAGCTACAAGTCATGACTGAATACAAGGAGTTCACTGAGGACCTCTGGTTGTTCATTGTTGCTGCTCACAAGATATTTAAAGGCTATAAAGTCATATCAAGTGTTTTCAAGTGGCCACAGAGCAAAGCATCATGATAAAGTCCAAGGAGTTCCTCACTGTGGAACATGTCAAAGGGCTGCA
>NW_007577819.1:122332-131012 GCF_000690725.1 Stegastes partitus
AATAAGACAACTTACTGTAGATTAGCTGTAGTTTGTTACCTTCCTGTTTGTGTTACTGTTTAATATTATGGTGGCCTGAGAAAGCTTTTACTTGGACTACAGGAAGATAAATAGAAAGGATCGTGGGGGTTTTTCTAATCTAAATTCGGCATGGGTATGAATAATTCTGGGCTTCTATCTATCTATCTATCTATCTATCTATCTATCTATCTATCTATCTATCTATCTATCTATCTATCTATCTATCTATCTATCTATCTATGTGGTGTTGCTCAGATTAGCTCCATCCATCGCTCGCTGCCAGACCTACATTCGGGTGAGTAAAGTGTCACTGGACAGAGGGAGGGAGGTAATAGGAGGGATGTGACCCTGCAACCTTCCCCACGACAGATGGAACCAATCTCGCCCGTCCGAGACAGTCCATCTATTCATACCTACCCACCGTGGTGTGTGTTTCTGTGTGTTTGTGTGAGTGTAATGATAGCGCTCATCCATTCACACGGCTGCCGGTGATGCAACTCAATGCCTCGCTGTGCTTAAAAGCTATTACACGTCAAGACTGAATTTGTGTGTTTTCCAGGTGTGCGTGTGTGTGTGTGTGTGTGTGTGTGTGTTTGTGTGCGACTTCAAACCCGTGTCTCAGAGACAGAGCTGATATTTTATCACCAGCTCAGCTCCAAAAGCCAATTTACTGTCTGATGGTTGGATTTTCAGTTCAGCCGAACCGGGAGGGGGCGGGGAGGAAATAATCTCGTGTGACTTTGAGTGAACTTTTATATTTTCCCAACTTATTTACACAAATCTGTGCAAATGAATACAGAAACGACACTGTTTTTATTTGTACGTTGAAGAATGAAAGCAAAATAAGAATAAAAAGCAACTAAAAATCCTCAATTTTGCAGCTGGGGAGGGAAATTTATATTGGTGCTGCAGAGGTTTTATGAGATGTTTCCAATAACTGCTCTCGTACAGACACACGCCGTCCGCTAGCTATACTCATACGCTGCAGAGAAAGGAAAGAGATGATTGCATTGGCTTTAGAAGTAAAGCATGCATGTAAATGTGTTTAAAACCTTTCATCCGTCGCTGTGCATCCATTGTGTCTTCTGCTCTGCTTGTCCTTGGAGAACAACAGAGTGCCTATTGACTGTATAAAGTCATCTCTCCTTCACCAATATTTACATTTTAAGCATGTCCCTGTGCATACTTTGTGTGTGGATGTATACGAGAAAGACAAAGAGTATGTAAATGCAGAGGAAGAACAACCCCAAGTGCACACACACACACACACACACACACACATATATATACCCACCACTCTGATGCACAGTTAGTGTTTTGGGAGGGTGTGATGCTAAATGAAGCGTGAAATGAAGAGTCAGAGATGTAAGAACATTCCTTCCCCAGGGAACCTCTACAGCGGACTGACACAGACCGGGCCGAGATAGATCAGGACGGCCAAAAACTAAAACCTCTAATGTCGCTGCATCAGCATGCCCCCTGGTGGGTGGAGCGTGATGTTTCCTATAACCTCGCTGCTCTTTTTCAGCACCGTTTCCCCCCTTAAATCCTACGCGAGCAAACCGCATCCTCGTTTACATTTTGAACGAAACGTTTTTTTCGCCAAAAGACGAGACTCAGGTAGACGTAGCAGGAGAGGCTTCAGGTTTTGAAGGAGATGCAAAGTCAACGTGAGGAGGACAGAATGGAGGCAGAAGTCTGCAACAGGACTTAACAGTCCAGTGAGAATCATTATTCTCAGACTCAAATTCAATTTTTGTTTACTGTTTGGTTAGATTTTGTAAAATGGCCCAGTTTGGGTAAAATTAGGTCACTTTAACAGAATGTTTGAAGCTTCTACTCATTTTCTTTTTATGAGTTTCATCCTAATAAGTGTCAAAAAGTAGTCAAATAAATGACAAAGATACACCAATTTGAAATGAAAACCCTCAAAACATATTTAGGAATGCAGTTTATATGGGTAGGAACGTAGTTTTAGGGTGGCGCGGCTTCTTTTTTGAGAGTACGTATGGATTTCTTGGATTTTTTCCCACTCCCGTCACATTTTTTTTCCCCTGAATGTGGGCTCATTTCTTCCTGCAATGCAAACTCCTTCTCCTCTATGGAAACAGAACGACCATGACTACAACGAGAGAGAACTTGAGAATGTCTTTCGTGCAGTATGATGCAGCCATAATGCCGGAAACAAAGGGAAAAAATGAAGTTACATTTCTGTGATTGTTCATTTTCGAAAACTGAAAAAACGTCCACAGGCGTTGCCAATCCTGGAAAAACAATGGTGGCTCTACACGCTGTAGATATTCTACTACTTACATCTTTATTTGTTTCTATACTTTTCTTCCTTCTATTCTGTGTAAACACTGCCTGCAGTTCATCTGAAAACTGTCTGACTTCTTGTCACGTGACCGTTGTTGTGCCACGGATTGCAGATGTACTTGTTTTTTTTTACAGAATGTGGGACAAACCGTTTATTTATGGCAATATTTTAAAAAATGAGACATGTGGAATAAAGTGATTTTAACAAAATTTCGCGATTTTAAGCTCAGATTTGGTGAAGTTTCTCAATTAAACTGCATGTTACGGATGTCTAAATGAACAACAGTGATATTTCTGTGTTTCAGTCATAACTGATGTAATTTTGCAAATTTTTTTTCTCTCACTAAAACATGCCTGTCTGTGGGTTCTGGGATTCACAGGGGAAAGACTGAATTGTCATTTTTATTTCAACTGATGCCATGTTCACATTTGCCAATTTGGGATGTCAGGTTTTGTCGTTTTTATTTCGCCTTTAACCAATTCGCAGCGAGCGGCTCGTGGGCACTGAGTAGATTTTCCACCGCCACAGACGCCGCGGTAGCCAGCTAACCTTCTTAATGGCAACGTGTCGATTTACAAGTTGTTAATTCTGTAATTTGAGCTACAACAACCTGCACAACTGCACTGCTCTGATCCAAATTTGTTGGCATTTTCACGGTAATTTCTCTGTTGAATATTTCTGGCCGCCGCACAGGAAGATGTCCTCATTCTTCACGCCGCCTACAGAGCTCTGATTGGCTCAGTTCGTTTTCCAACTGGGCAAACAACCAATGAACGCTACCTGTTTGATTTATTGGAGAAAAAAAAATAAAAAAAAGAGAGAGAACAAGATGTGGGCTAAGATGGAGAAGAGAACTGAAGAAATAAGTAACATATTCTTTTACTCATATATTATATACAGCAGCACCATAGGAGACGTGTATTTAAAAACCACCTTCCATTTTTAACTGTTTGGGTCATGAAAGCGACACATTTAGATCTGGTTCCTGGTCCTGACACTCCTTTCCTGAAGTTCTGATATTTACCCATCCTTTTCCTCCTGTTGTATTTCTGATTTGTCACCTACAACACCTTGCAAGTGTTTTACGAGGCGGGAACATGCGCTAAAACAGACCTCCGCCATATGAGTGATAAAGTCCCAGCACTGAATTTAAGTAGTATTCCCCTTTAATGGCCATCGCTAACATTATCATCCCAGACTTGACTGCCACAGCAGGTCACTTAATTCTATTGGCGGCATTTCCAGCTTTCCTCTCCTCCACCGGAGTCCATTACAGTTGGGTCTTATCTCCTCTAATATGCTGCGCCGTTAATGAACAATCAGTCCTGTTAATGTCCTGCTAATTAATGGCCCATCAGTCTCTTCAGAGTGGTAATTAAGTGCCAGTTGAGGCGTCTAATTGGCATGATTTCTGATTGGATCGAGTCACGCTCGACCCCTCTGGGACACAGGAAGTGAATTATAGCGTTGTCATCGCTGCGGAGAGGACTTTTACAAAGACTGCTGACTTGCTTGTTTAAGGAATAGAATCATCTTGTTAACCCGAGTAGCAGTGAACTGAATGACAGTTTCACTTGAGCGACTGTCGGAGGACACGCTGTCAAATCTGGATTAAAGAACAGTCAATGACAGACGCCGGTTTCCTTCTGCACTTCCTCAACTGTTGACCGTCTGAACCCTAAAACCTGTTGTTGAGCTTGGAAGGCAGGTTTTCTTTTTTACCAATTAGCAAAATGATATTATATTGTTAACCAGAAAATGTAAAAACTGAGTTTTCGATTCCGTTCATTTACTGCTTTGACACGAATAGTGTAGCATCATCAGAAAATATTGGCATAAACTACGTTCAACAACCACTGGGTTCTAGGCTCCAGGTATACACACTGTCATCTGTTTCTATGCATGTTATCATTATCTTTCAGTTTTAATACTCTATATTTGGCAATATTTCCGATTTCAAAATATAATTATGACAAATCCTGACTTATTGAGCGAATAAAAAAGGGTCTTTAGGATTTTCATAACGTATTTTACAGCTAATTTTTTGCTCATCAATTCAAATTTTAATCTCCGTTTATCTCAGTTTTCTGCTGACACGTTATCACATGAGCAAAGTTCCACCTTTACATAAATTGTATTTTGCCCAGTTGGTCAGTTTCTCTGGTCAGGATGGAATTGTTAATCTTGACCTCGACCGTGAGGCTAATTCTGCGGAGCTGCTGTTTGTTTAATTTTTAAAAATTACACAACAAAACAAATGAGGAAACTGCTCCCTGAGGTAGCAGAGCCAGTGGGAAGCAGGTTCGTTTTCTCATAGACTTCTATACAATCGGGCTTCAGAGGAGTCGCCCCCTACTGGTTGTTAGAAAGAAGGCAGGTTTAAAGCTTAATTTTTCAAATGTGGAAGTCACACATCGATCTTTTGTGTACAATCAGAGCAACTGACGAAGCAAAAAGCTGGACTTTATAAACACAAGAGAAACTAACTGGGTAACAAGTCAAAGGTTAAACAATGAAAAGCTTCTGATCCATTTTTGATATATAATCACTGAATATGACAGCTTTATCGACTTAAAATGCATAATTTAAAATGGTATCTCTTTATAAAGGACAGCAGAGGTTTAGCTCATGGCCAATGCGGTTTTAGTAAACAAGGCTATCAAAAAAGTTTGTTTGCGATTCGTCCTGAAAATTACACAACAATGCAAATTAGGAGAATGTTTGATGACATAACAGATCAACTGATAGACTTCAATGCAGTCAGGCTTCTTTTTGCAACCAGAAGAGTCGCCCCCTGCTGGCTGTTAGAGAGAATGACAGTTTAAGATTTTACTTTTTAAAACCCAAATCTTTTATTTGCAGTCTTTGCAACTGACAAAGCAAAAGGCTGGACTTTATAAACACAAGAGAAACTAACTGAGTAACAAGTTTAAAGGTTAAACTAATAAGGGCAGGAAAAAAAAAAAGCCTCAGAAACTTCGGAAGCAAAACCAGCACACAACCTCAAAATGAAGCATTCGACCCACTTTTGATATATAAGCACTAAATATGGCAGCTTTTAGACAAGTTTCTGAGTGCTACAATGCATAATTTAAAATCCCTTCATAAAGGACAGCAGAGATTTAGCTCGTGGCCGATGCGGTTTCAGTAAACAAAGCTACCAAACAAGCTTCACACATGGCTGATGGTGAGCGCCTTCACTAATTGGAAAAAAAAAAAAAGAAGTGGTAATAGAAAAGATTCTCAGGCAAACACAGGTTGAAAAAAGGCAGAATTGCGCGGTAGATTCACACGGTGGGACGCTGGCTGCGAGCTGCTCGGTTAATTAGTTTGACTGTTAAAAAAGAACAGAAATAGCCAAAGGTTTAGGGGCAGAGTTAAAGGCGAAGAGGAGGCTCGGTATAATACAAGCTAACAGTGTGAGGTGGCAGTTTTCACTCACATATGGCTGACTGGTTGCTTCAAGCTGTTGGATAATGAGTGAGAGAAAAGGTAAAGAGAGAAGAGGGGGATGCGGGGAAAGGAAGAGAGAGATGGGGGAGGGTGAGGTGGTTTCTATAATGAGGGGACAGAAGAGACAAACACCTGAGTAGAGAGAGAAGGTTGGAGGCGAATAAAGACTCCATTTGGCAGCTACTGTACGAACACACACCGATGCACAGAGTATACCGGTTGCTCGGAGCAGCTCGGGATAATAAGAAACACAATAAGGTGGTTTTTATAATGAGAAACAACAGCTGAACCACCGATGGCAGAGAGAGCGGAGCGAGGAGGGTTGCAGGCGATGGACAGCTCCACTTACTGTACAAAACAAGGCTCTGCACGGAAATAGAAAGTTGTTATACGACACCTGGACTTACTGAAACAAAAAGAAGAAGTATGGTAAGTGGAGATATTTAATGCGGCCCTGACTAAAAAAAAAGAAGCCTGGCCTCTGTATACTGCGACTGTGGTTGTTGTGATGGAGGATTTGCAGGATGCATCGTTTTAACAAAGTCTGGTGTCAGACGGCAGAGAAGGAATGATGCAGATGGACTGGGAGAAACTGGAAATCAGTCACAGCCAGGGCCGGTCCTGACCAATTTGGTGCCCTAGGCAAGATTGTAGTTTGCGCCCCCTAGCATCACAGTGGATTTCACTCCTAATTTTCATACAGTTATACAAACTGTATGCATGTATTCAAGCTTTAAGTATAAACAACACACTGAATGAAACTGAAGAAACAAGTCTTTGTGACACTCCCTGGCTAACTGACTTGTATTCAGGCAAATATTTAACCACAAGCGCCGATGCAGGTCCTCTACCGTCGTCTTCAGATGTTAGCGAAGACGGTTCGCTAATGTCTTAGCTGCTAACTTTAGCAGCGAAAACGCTCTCGTAGCGTCTTTACTGCAAACGTTAGCAGCTAAGATGCTAACGTAACGTCTTTGCTGCGAACGTTAGCAGCTAAGATGCTAACGTCTTTGCTCCGAACGTTAGCAGCTAAAACGCTCACGTAACGTCTTTACTGCAAACGTTAGCAGCTCAGACGCTAACGTAACGTAATGCATCTATACTTTACATATTCTCTGGTAAAAGTTAACATAGATATCCATCTGCTATTTTATCTGATTTAATGAAAAGATGCATTTTTGAGTTTGTGTTCAAAGCTGAAAATCTTACAAGAAATATGTCCTTTTCTGGTATGTTTGAGGTTTTAATAAATAGAAATTAAAGATGAAAATGGAAAAAGTGGTAGTGGAAGATTTGACAAAAGTCAAAATGCATGCAAAGAAATGGATCAAGCAATTATTGGATCAGATATTTGGCATCATTTTCATTTATCGTAGTCAGATTATTATTATTATTATTATTAGGACGATTTCTGATACATTTATTAAATATGTCACTTTGGTTCCGATGCAGTCATCTTACACAATGTCCCGCCCACAGCACCATCTGATTGGCTACACATCACAAGTAACAACCAATCAGCACTGAAAGATAACATATGTGCAAGAAAGAAACCAAAGAATTTCAATTAAGTTCTGTGTTGGAGTTTGTGTTGGACCAAATTTCGGCCCCATGACTGTTATTTTTCCAGCAAAAGTCTTCATCGGTTCTACATACTGATGATTAGTCTTCATGTTATGACTCTGCTCTGTTTAGGAGTCCTGGTAAGACATGACAAGCCACATTTAATATGGCTTTGAGCTTTTACTATCAGGTGTCAAAAAGTCTTGTGTGAAAACGGATAAATCACTGTGACAGGTTCCTTTCAATAGTTTGCAGTGAACCTTTTCATTCCCCATCGTTTACCTGCATTTAACAGACAAAGTAGCTGCTGCAGCAGAGAGAAATCCTTTATAGCGAATGTGAGGACAGCATGATATAGATGTTAAGAGAAAAAAGGCATGAAAGTGCGAGTTAAGAGGCTTGTTGTTCCGTTTATGTGAGTGTATACGAACGCTGAGGTGTGTTTATGTGTGTGTGATCACAGAGCTTCCACTGCCTTCCTCTTCTTTTTTTTTTTTTTTTTTTTTTCCTCCTGGATAAGCACTTTGTTGTCCTTGGGAGACTGCTGGTGCTTGGCTTCTCGTGCACGCTCGCCAGGCGCTGTTCCACCGAGCCGTGCACGTGAGGTGACCTTCCTTTGCCTCTGGCTCAGTCACGCTTCCGTGCACTGCACACAAAGTCCACGCGCACACACACACACACACACAACACACACCGGCGTACCTTCGGGGCCTCGGGATAACACACAGCGTCCCCTGCGATGTTTCAAACTGACACACATCCCGCGTTGTTCGCTTTAATGGAACCAACAGAAACACAAACTACCGCGTTTACACACACACAGAGGCGCACAAAGTAACATATAGCATCCATTTCCATCTCCGGGGGCTTTAGCTGCTGCTGGTCACACAGGTGTCCAAACAAAAGAGCCACCAGCAAATCCACGGACTCACACGGATTTTCACATAAACTCTGCAAACACACACGTCTCGACACAAAAGTGCGACGATTTCGGACCATCTGTTGAAAGCACAGATCAGCACTTTTACGTCTAATGATGAGAAATTTGTGCATCGTTTCTTTTCGGTCCCTCAAGCTTTTCTGCAGTTTTGCATTGTGAAGTAAATTCAATAAAAAATGTTTGAATTCACCTGAGTGCTGCATCAGTTGTTATATGCATCAAATACTGTGTGAGTGTTGAGTTACGTGCCCAAATATAACTGGTCACTGTTTTGAGGAAACAGCAGCTGCCAATACGAACCACAAAACATACCAGCCGTGTGCGTTCTTTATAAAATTGCAGAGATCACACCATTTATCGGAGCCAGAAACTGTAAATACAGAAAA
>NW_007577819.1:132159-133288 GCF_000690725.1 Stegastes partitus
ACTGGGAGAAACTGGAAATCAGTCACAGCCAGGGCCGGTCCTGACCAATTTGGTGCCCTAGGCAAGATTGTAGTTTGCGCCCCCTAGCATCACAGTGGATTTCACTCCTAATTTTCATACAGTTATACAAACTGTATGCATGTATTCAAGCTTTAAGTATAAACAACACACTGAATGAAACTGAAGAAACAAGTCTTTGTGACACTCCCTGGCTAACTGACTTGTATTCAGGCAAATATTTAACCACAAGCGCCGATGCAGGTCCTCTACCGTCGTCTTCAGATGTTAGCGAAGACGGTTCGCTAATGTCTTAGCTGCTAACTTTAGCAGCGAAAACGCTCTCGTAGCGTCTTTACTGCAAACGTTAGCAGCTAAGATGCTAACGTAACGTCTTTGCTGCGAACGTTAGCAGCTAAGATGCTAACGTCTTTGCTCCGAACGTTAGCAGCTAAAACGCTCACGTAACGTCTTTACTGCAAACGTTAGCAGCTCAGACGCTAACGTAACGTAATGCATCTATACTTTACATATTCTCTGGTAAAAGTTAACATAGATATCCATCTGCTATTTTATCTGATTTAATGAAAAGATGCATTTTTGAGTTTGTGTTCAAAGCTGAAAATCTTACAAGAAATATGTCCTTTTCTGGTATGTTTGAGGTTTTAATAAATAGAAATTAAAGATGAAAATGGAAAAAGTGGTAGTGGAAGATTTGACAAAAGTCAAAATGCATGCAAAGAAATGGATCAAGCAATTATTGGATCAGATATTTGGCATCATTTTCATTTATCGTAGTCAGATTATTATTATTATTATTATTAGGACGATTTCTGATACATTTATTAAATATGTCACTTTGGTTCCGATGCAGTCATCTTACACAATGTCCCGCCCACAGCACCATCTGATTGGCTACACATCACAAGTAACAACCAATCAGCACTGAAAGATAACATATGTGCAAGAAAGAAACCAAAGAATTTCAATTAAGTTCTGTGTTGGAGTTTGTGTTGGACCAAATTTCGGCCCCATGACTGTTATTTTTCCAGCAAAAGTCTTCATCGGTTCTACATACTGATGATTAGTCTTCATGTTATGACTCTGCTCTGTTTAGGAGTCCTGGTAAGAC
>NW_007577819.1:135089-147434 GCF_000690725.1 Stegastes partitus
TGATGGAAACACTTGTGAACAAATGCCAAAATCTTGTATATATTGATTCCAGTTTCTCTTCATTTGAATTTCCATTAAATTAGTAATCGAAGACACTGAAAGGTGAAGCGTAAACTGCTGATCTGGAGTCAGTTTGGTAGCATTTGGGTAGCAGCAAATGATGAATTATTCCATGTAGAAAACAGATTTTCATTTATATATATTATAGATGTAACTTGCATGCAAACTAGATCTACCAGCCTGTGGGGACCAGAAACTAGTGTACTGCAACACTGCAAAAATATCCCATCTGTGTGGAAAAAACCTGGCAACCATGCTTGAAATACTCTAAAAGACAAAAGAAAGAAACAAAAAAAAAAAAAACAGTTGTAAATATAATATTTTTGAAAGAATCTCAAAGAACCCATCCCTTTACACACTCGTCTTTAACAACAAATGATGTTTTCCTAAAGAGCAGGTCAGTATTTTGGAACTTGATTGAATTTTAAATGAACATGATGAGAAAACATAATCAATTGCACCTACATTTAATTGCCAAATGGATTTATTTGAGTAGAAATATAACTTCTATGAGGAGATGTTGGGCTGAGAGTTCCTGGATCACACCTGCACATGGACAGTCTGAAGTCCAGCTCTTTAAACCCGACCGCTAAGTCTGTCTGCCTGCGATGCTCATTATGATCCGCCGAAGAGAAACGTCTCCACACGGACTGTCGCTCGTACTGAGTGATCTGCATTTTATTTGCTTTCCTACAGAGCGTGTGCGGAGAAACTAAAGCATGATTGACATTTGACGGATCATTTTTGGCAACTCGAAGCACTGGGTTGAGGAACAGTTTGTTGTCTTTCCTAAATATTGAAACAGTTGACGGAGTTGAAACACGAGACAGGATGTGTTTACTGTAATATAATATAATTAACCCTATGAGCACGAGAGTATCATCGCAGTAATGTCACTACTTTTACTTTAAACTTTTATCCTGGTCATTGTGAGGACTAGCCATGCATGCTGCAGAACGGTCCAGACATCCAGATCTTTTATCATTTAATTTAATAATACTTGCAGATTTTTCAAAATCAGCCTTTATGTCAGGATAAAAAAAAAAAAACTGAATAAAATGATGTGTTTTTACAGGTATCTCACCATAAAATGAAGGCAGGAGAAACATCTTTAATTGTGTGGGTGACAGTATGGGATACTTCAAAATTGGAAAAAGAATGTAAGTAAATGTCATTATTTCATTCACTGCAGTGTTCAGATGCAGTAATGTACCTGCAGAGGTGGCAAACCAGGCTCGGACAAGCTCGATGGATGTGGAGGTAATTTCACATCGATCTGCAGGTTGTAGCTATGATTAAGTCTGATGGAAATTCCAGATTTTAAGAACAGGGTTTTTTTGGACCTTATCTCCCACTTCGAGATGTTCAAATCTCCCTCCGGTGCTGCTCCAATCACGAGCTCAACACACGATATGAGTTGAAACCAGGCAAATTTGACAAACTTCAGCTTTAAAATGCAAATACTGGGCATACGTAACTTTTTTCCTTTGATTTGAGCGAGCGGTGATCGATTTTTTGGAGACTGAAGTTCATCATTGAGCGGAAAGGTTCATTGTTCCAGTCTGCTCACATGACCTGCACAGAATACATAGATGCAACTTACTGCACTTACAGTCTTCCAAATAGACTCCTGCAGACTAATAAACTAAGTAGCAACAACTCCATGAGTATCTACAGCTGTCCGTGTACATGCCATACTGGAGTAAAATCAAGGTCGAAGGCTGAGCCTCCCTCAGAATGTCCAAACTCCTCACCTTATCTCTAATGCCAGTGTTGTACCTTTTGCATCCGTTGGTCCACATGATGTAAGTTTCATCATCTCAGGAGACTCACTTTGCCTGCCTGTGTCCACAATCTCATCCTTTTGGAGGCTACCCAGAGCTCATGACGATAGATAAGGCTAGGAGCGTGGATTAAATCATGGTAAATCGCATTCCAGTTCAGCTTCATCTTCACTGCAATACTCCTTCACTTGGGGCAGCAACTCATCCCCAATCCAGAAAGACCAAACCGCTGAGTTTCAACAGAGGATCGTGGCCTCAGACTTGGAGGTTCTAATCCTGGCTCCACTGCACCAGTGTCTGCTGAAGGTCTGGTCTCATGAAGCCAACAGCACCACATCATCTTCAAAAAAACACTGTCAGAAGAACATCAACATAGCTCAGCTCTTCAAAAAGTATTGGGCAAAACCATTTCGTCTCCATCCATCCGTTTCCTTCTACTAGTACCAGAGTTGGGTCGTGGTGCCAGCAGGGCATTCTAGACCATTGGCTCTCAATTTTCTTTCCACCAAGAAACTCTTACAAGTCAGAAAATATGCCAGAGAAACACTTCTGTATGTCACTTGGAATTATTTGATGTAGCCTCATTGTTATTTTTACACGTCTACAGCCTTTGTTATCTGAAAGAACAGAGAATGTGCTTGAAAGACATTTAACATATATATACAATGACCAGGTTTTGGAGAACATGGCCTTGTATTTGGAGGAGTCGACTTTCATCCCAGCCCAGCTGCCCTGTTTTTGTAGGTCTCGCTCTGATGAAGCCGACAGAATCACATCATCTGCAAAAAGCAGAGATGCAACACAAACACAGACCAGAAACATGTTTGACTTTGTTCCAAGAATACAAACACAGCTCACACTTTGGATGTACGACTTGTTGTACGAAGCTACTTGTAACCAAAATGTTTTTTCTGTTTGTTTTTTAGGACCTATACAGATGTCGAACATTGGTACTCAAGAACGGCCGATAACCGATATTTGGCACCGATATACATTAAATGTTTTAACAGCACATGATAGCGGTCCTTCATGGCTAGGCTTCTTTATTAATGAAGGTGACTATAACTGAATATCTAAAACAGAAACAGGAGAGATTAAGTTAGGATGCTGTCCTCTGTTTATGTGGGATCAACTGAGATTTTATTGCCCACTAAAGTTCAGATCTTAAAGCATTGTCAATTATTGTTTTCCAGACTTAGTTTCAGGTTAATCTGTGGCTGCCTTCTAGCTTAGCCGCTAGCTGTTAGCATAGCCTTAGCAGCTAGCTAATTTTGTTTGCGGCAACGGCTGGTGTTTATTGTTCAATTTTCGCAATCTCTGCTTGAGAGACATTTCTGAGACCACAGAGTGTCGACAGACAAAAATAAAACGCAGATATTCCAAATCATTCTGTTTTTTTTTAGATTTTGTCTTCTTGTCTGTGCTTTTAAAGGCTTTTTTTTGTTTTATTTCTCTCTTTTTTTATATATATATTACTAATAGTTCTTTGTTTTATGTTTGCTTTGGTATGGAGGGGAGAAGTCTGAGGGGAGGGGCAAGTAGTGCCTTATTTACATCTAATTTGCATATTAAGGAGTGAGTGTCTGCTGTTGCTTCTTTAACAAGGCAACAGGAAAAGCACCAGACTTACTTGTGGTTTGAAAGTTCCAGGTGAAGTCAAGGCCTGACTTGTTGGTCACTACAATACAAAAGAAAACATCAAAACAGAAAGAAATCATTTTAAATATCTGTGTTTTCTTTTTCAGTGCCAATACAAGTTGTTTGATTAAAACTATTTCAATTCCATTTCCAGTGACAACTCATGCTGTCTGTGTTTTAGCCCCATAGATAATCAGACATGACACATTGGTGATGCTAACTGGTCCGTCCCTACTCGGCACCCCGGTCACCTGCTAGCAGTGCTACAGACTCAACCCGCTCACGTCTGCTACAACTTTTAATGACGGCGGCGGTGAAAGTGTCGACGGTTCCTCCAGCCCAGATGTTGACCTCGCTGCAGAGCCTCAGAGCGGCTGTGCGATCGCGGGCAGGAAAATCACCTCGGGTGTCACCGAGCTTTATCACGTCTGCGCCGACAGATGCTCATTAGAACAAACACAACCAGAACTCTCTCTCAGCGCTTCCTTCACACTCCAAATACTTTAGCCTTCTTTTCAGTGTTAGATCTCGCTCATGCCACTTTGTGACCCAAAAACAGTGCCATTCATTAAGGATTTATGCTTCCCACAGAAGCTGGAAAAATAATTAAAAAAATACCAGGACGTCTTTCGAGAACGTTTTTTTTGATGTGTTTCTTCAGAGATGTCTTCGTCTCATTAGTGTAAATTTACAGCCAACAATCAGACACTCAAACCACCTCGTTGACACCCACGATTCACAATTATTCCTCCCAGAAGAATGATTAGGATCTGACACGTGTTGTTTGTTTGCTGCTTTTGTTAATTCAGCCTTTCATACGTTTCCACTCGACACACTGGAACTGTTGGGTTTGACTGCGATTTAATTGTGATTTAAAGCTTCCCCTCGGGACGTGTTTGTGTTTATTTCTTCCTTCTCTTCTGTTTTCTAGACGGAATCTTCGCCGAGCGGCAGCAACAGTGGGCGCAGAGGAAGACTCTCCACATATTTATTCATAGATTCACTTCATCAATGTTTAATGGGATGGAGATTTTTTTCTTTTTTTTTTTCGACCACCAGTTTTTTTTTTTTCACGAGTGAATTTAACTAGAAAATAATCTGCAGACTTTTGATCCAGACCGTGCAATCCTCACAATACACCTGAGTTTCATTATTGTGCTTTTAAGCGCTACTAGCGGGTCGTAAAGTGTCCAACGCATTAGCATAGAGCGGAGCAGCAGACAGGTGTTAATGATCCTCTCAGGACTCGCATTTTTATTCATGGATTCGTTTCAGCCTAATTCCGTTCTTATATCCAAACGCGCCGCCGTGTCCCCGCCCCCTTTTCGCCTTTTTTTTTACTGTATATGAGGCTCAGACGGAAAGTGTCACATTAAATCTGCATCATCGTTTGAGAGTCATTGTGCGGACGCGTCGTTTTGAAACCGAGATGTTGATGGATTCACTTCATTATGCGTCTCCTGAATATAAAAAATGTTTTCCACCATCACCAATCCTAACTTTGACTTGTTCTGTTTCATTTAAAGTGTTATTTACTGTTTCAAATTTTTTATTCCGAGGTTTTTGTGACTTTTCTAAGTAGCAGCGACTCATTAAATCTCATTTGTTTGTAGTTTTTTTTAACACAGACTTGATGCTGAGAGAGAAAAAAAAGCACCTTTGTTTTTTATTTGTAGACATTTCTGAATTTAATATTTAATCAGTCACTTAAAACTTGTTAGAAAAAGCTGCTGGAGGATTTTTAAATTGACTGATTTCTTCTTCACAACAGAAATGAATTCGAGGTGAACACACTGTTTCTGTGCAGCAGTTTGTGAGAAGGCAGACCAGGATGGACTTTAAAGTTTTGTTGTGCATCAGTGTAGAAGCAGAACGTGTTGCCTTTAAATGAAACAAAGATGCTGTGACTCTCTGAACCCTAAACGTTACAGTGTCTTCCATTTAGACTTGACCAGATTTTAACTTTCTGTCCTTGAACTATTCACATTCTGTTGGAAAACTTCAGCTTAAAATCTTGATATTCTCAATTAAATTCGGCAAAATTACAATTTTTGCTCAAAAAAATCCTGTAAAAATCAAAAACGTCTTCACTTCCCTGCAGAACTGTGAAGTCATGACTGGTTCAGCTACGACCAACGGTTACCTGACAAAAAATTGGGGATTTTTCAGATAAACTGGGATGAACTGCAGGTTTTGTTTACATCGAGCAGCGAGGACACAAGTTAAAAGCTATGTATAAAAATGTAAATAGTAAAATAACTATAGGATGTAGAGACACCATTTAATTTCCCGGTATTGGTAACACTTGTGGACACCTGTACAAGGTTGTTAATTCTAGAGTTTTAATTTAAAAAAAAATAAAAATAAATAAATAATCAACTTTTGTTTGTTCTTGTTTGTGATTTATGGCATTATAACTGTCTTTTAAACATGTTAGAGTTCTTTCTACTTCTAGTCATGGCTGTTCTGTTTCCATAGAGGTGCAGGACTTTATATTGCAGTAAAAAACGAGTCCACAGTGAGTAAAAATGTGACAGGAGCAGAAAACTGATTTCAGCGGGTTCAAATGTAGAATTAATATATCTTTAAATAAAACCAGCTGAGAAGAAAGAGGCAAACAGCCAGAAACTATTATTTCTAAATTCAAGTTAATGAACATTAAAGGACAAAACCCCTATAATCCTCATGCTGACAGTGCGCCACGTGGCTGCCCTGTACAGTAGGAACAGTACGCAGACAGATGGGTGTAAATAATCCTCTGATTTTTATTCATGGATTCAGTTTATTTTGCCGCTTCATTGTTGTGTCTGTTGCAGGCTCCTCCCTGGCGGCGGCGTCGCCTCATGAATATTAATGCTCCAGATCTGCATAATTAGATGCAGTGTTATCATAATAATAAAGGCCTACAGTATATTGTATCTCTAAAAGGATCCAAGACCTCAGATCAGATCTTTGACCTAGAAAAGAACAAAGATGACTGTATCGCCGAGATCCCTCCTCGGATCTGCAGCCGTCGGCCATGAGGCGCGTCCAACTTGACTGTGTCGGTTTCACGCAGGACGCAAAGTCCTACAAACGTCAGTGTGGCGTTTTAAAGTGTGACTGCTGCAAGAAGTGCAGCTTTAACCCAATTTAGAGAGCAGCTATCACCGTGTGCTTGTGGCTTTTGCTCCTTTTTCTTTGCTCTCTGCTGTCAGCAGCACTTTCTGCAACTCAGTCCACTTTCTTATCGGCCTATTGATCTCTTTCTTTCTTTCTTTCTTTCTTTCTTTCTTTCTTTCTTTCTTTCTTTCTTTCTTTCTTTCACTTCCACATTGTTCATTAGAGCTACAACAACGACTCACTTACTGAAGTTATCAACGACTAAATTAATTGGTTTATTGATTTAAATCATTTTTATGAACAAAAAGTAAGAAACTCTCTGATTGTAGCTTCTTAAACACGAATATTTCCTCGTTTCTTTCCTCCTCTGTGACAGTAAACTGAATATCTTTGGGCTGTGAACAAAACAAGACACTGATCGACATTTTTCGGTATTTTCTGATATTTTCACTCGAACAGCAAATAGTAAAAATAATCATTTGTTGCAGCCTCACAAAGCGAAAATAACTCATAGATGTCCATTGATTAGTGGTTGTCGCTCTACTATGTGAGGAAGATAAAGTGAGATAAGATGAACTGTATTGACTGGTTCTGTTACAGCAAAAGTACAATAATTTACACATCGTATAGAGAAGTCACTTAAAAACTAGTTTTCTAAACTGGAGCTGAAACAATTAATCGACTATTAAATTAATCGCCAACTTTGAGTCATCTTTTCAAAAGAAAACTTCTTTGATTCCAGCTTGTTAAATGTGAATATTTTCTGGTTTCTTTCCTCCTCAGTGACAGAAAACTGAATATATTTGAGTTTGGGACAAAATAACACAGACCTTCTGACATTTTATAAACCACACAACTGATCGATTAATGGAGGAAACAGCTGACGGATCAATAAACAGTGAAAATTGCTGTTAATTGCAGCCCTAACACATATATTAAGCTCTAAATAGGATAAAGTGACATAAAATAAACTGCACTGATGGAACAAAAGCACAATAGCTCATGTTTAGTGTCAATATTAACTTAAAAACTAATATTAGATGCAAGAGCTGCAATGACTAATCGATTAGTTGTCAACTACTTAATTGATCACAAACTATTTTGATAATCGATCAATTGGTTCATTTTTAAGAAGAAAAAAAGTCTAAATTCTCTGATTACAGCTTTTTAAATGTTTTTCTTTTCTGGTTTCTTTCCTCCTCAGTGTCAGAAAACTGAATTTGGTTTGCTTTGTGAGAAAACAACACTGATGTTCTGACATTTTATAAACCAAACAACTGATCGATTAGTCAAAAAAAACAGTAGACGGATCAACAAAAAGCTTCATTATGTGTGTACGACATAGTGAGATAAAATAAACTATATTGACTGAATCACACAAGTACAACAATTCATGTATAGTATTAATACCAACTTAAAACAAATAGTTTATACAAAAGCTGCACCAGTTAATCGATTAGTTGTCAATTATTAAATTGTGAACCACATTCATCATTGATTTGAGTCATTTTTCAAGAAAAAACTTGAAAAAAAATCTCAAAACAGACATTTTTAAAGAAGAAAAAGTCTAAATTCTCTGTTTCCAGCATCTTAAAAGTGAATGTTTTCTGATTTCTTTCCTCCTCTGTGACAGCAAACTGAACATCTTTGTGTTGTGGACAAAACAAGACATTTTTTTTTTAAAGTTTGGGAAACACGTCGGACATTTTTCTGACATTTCATCGACCAAACAACTGATCGATGAATTGAGAAAACAATCGACAGCGAACACAGCAGCGGCTCTATTGTCTGCGTCCTCGTCCGCCTCTCTTTGTGCGTCTGTACTTCAGTGTGGGTTAAATCAGAGTGAGATAGGCTTCACACACACACACACACACGCACACACACACACACACACACACACACACAGGGCGATGATAATTATCTCACCCACAGGGGGGTTTGCCGGCTTTGAATCTGGATTTAATGCGGTTTCAGAGTTTCATATTTACTGCAACACTTGACTCACATCAATGCCGCACACATAACACAACAAACACACACACACACACGCACACACACACACAAATCAGACACATAAGCCTGTATGGTCAATATATATGCACATCCATGTACAGAGGTGCACACACACGCAACACTACACAATATGCAACACACACAAATAATCCCCTTTTTACCCCCCACCCCTGTGTCTCACACACACACACACACACACACACGCACACTGACACACACTGGGGCTGCCTGGCTGTGTCCTGTGGTCTGTGTGTGCTGATAAGGGTTTAATCCTGATTGGAGCCTCAGTAAAAGGCTTTGTTATGAACACTAAATAGACTGGCCCTCGGCGAGCACACTGGGACACTGCTGATAACGTATACACACCAGCACGGACCGGCACACGCAAAGAAAAAAAAGCACGCCGCATGCAAACACGCGTGTACGTACGTATGCAGCACACGGAAACTCGGGCTTCATCCTGCAGCTTTTTTTTTTTTTTACCTGAACCAGAACGTCCAGGCGCACGCAGACGCTCGCCGCGCAATCTGTGCAAACAATCGCACGCATGCATGTGTCCGTATGTAAATGCAGTTTATCGGCGGCTCGATAAAGCTCCGGAGAGCAGCAAAGTGTTGGCAGACCGCGCGGCGAAATATGCTGTAAATAGACTACTAATAGAGAGGGAGATTAGAGGAGTGGAGGAGAGGACAGCCGAGGAGAGATATGAAAGGAGAGGAAGTCGGAGATGAGGCAGGAATAGTAATGTCGGCGCACTTTTACCTCCGAAACGTGGCTCGACACACCTGTGGCGGCTCGGTTCAGCTAACCGCAGCTCTCAGCCGTGTGAAGGTTGACCTTTCATGCGTCTTTTTGTTTGCTAGACTCCAGATCTAAACATAGAGGTGGTGAACTTCTTGCATCGGCTTGTTTTTGGTGTTCGAACATGTTTCTTGATGTAAAGCAACTTAAAGCTTCTGGACTGAGCATCTCATCCTGAAACTAAAAAACAAGCTGCATTAGATCTAAGTCCTCATCAATGAGCTGCTTTTTTAATACAGTCGTGACTCAATAATCCGATCCCTTAACAATCCGAAAACCTTGCTGTCCAACAGGTTTTTAGACAAAATGAACAGAACCCATGAAAAACAGCCTTAACATACCGACAGCCTTGGATTCTGACTCCAACATGACATTTTATGTCACAATCAGGATAACGGCGTATTATCTGACTGAACAATCCCACAGATTGGCTACGTTCACACTGCAGGACTTAATGCTCAATTTGGATTTTTTTGTGAAACTTATTTTTTTGCGAGTTTGTTCACATTTCCAGTTAAATGCGACTTGTATGTGATCTGCTGTGTGAACTTCATACGACCCAAAAGTGTCCCGCATGTGCAGAAGAGGACACGACGACGTCACACGCAGCGAGCGTGCTCAGTGTTTATGGAAGTAAACATGGATGGTAGCAGTGGAGTGAATCCACCACTCCCCCGCCACCACCACCACCACCGCCACCGATTGTGGTAACAGAACTGTGGCTGCTATCCTAAACTTGCATCAGCAGTGTTCCGGCCACTTCCACCCCATCGGAGCGCACCCCTGGGGTGCAAGTGGTCGCAACGTGCACAAGCACACCGCTCAATTAGGCGTGAAATCCAGCGCTGCGTAGTGTTCTAACAATACACTAGTTATTATAACAACTATAAACAATAAACATCAACAACAAATGAGCCTCCCAGCATCAAGCCCTCCTTGTATCTCGACCTCCGTCTTGACAATCCGACAGCCTTGCTATCCGACATAGAAGAAGGTTTTATATTTAGTGTCGGGTTATCGAGTCACGACTGTTTGTTGCTTATTTCTGCAGAAATCCTTTTGTTCACAGTATTTTCTTCTACAATCAAAATGCTTTCCCTCGAAAAAATTGTAGCCAAACTCAAATCGGCCTTGCTTTGGAGTGGATAAACTAGAGGCTGCAAAGTGTCACCAGAAGGGGGCGCTGCAGGCTGCACAGCTGTAATAAACAGAGTAGAAGAAGTCGGGGGAAAAAAAACAGATGTTTTCTAGCCTCTAAAACACCTTGAGAATGAAGAAACAAGCAAAACGTTGGTGTTTATGAGGAAAAAAAATGGAGGAAAGTCGTCAGGAATTGTTTTTATTTGGTCAACTTGTTGTTATTTATGGTTGTTGTGTCGAGAAAGAAGCAGAAACAGACAAAATGTGCATTTTGCGATACTCTAAAATACGGATAAAAATATTAAATGAAGACACGGCTAATGTGTCCTCAAACTTTCCTTAAAAACACACAACAACCTAAAAAAAAAAAACTACAGTATTTTCTGCAACATTTCCAGGATGACTCTTAAAGCAAACTATTATTGTACACATTACATTAACACTTGCAGTCCTCACACATTGTTGTTTTATTGCTTTTCTTTGGCTGTTTGATTTTTTTAATCTAATCGTCAAGTGAATCTGATGTAAAGTTTTAAAATGTTGGGAGAAAGAAAAGTGAAATTAAGACGAAACAAACAGAACTTTTGCATCTATAAGAAAAACAAAAAGGAGAAAAGTCTTCAGGAATATTTGGACAATTTGTAATTATTTACCGCTATGTTTCAAGAAGACAAACTTTGTCCAACGCAGCAGTTTAAAATGTGCAGAAAAGTGTGTTTTTCAAGCTAAAATTTCACAGATCTTTAATAATATCTATATGTTAGGCTATAAAATGTTACTTTAACTGAGTAGAAACTGATGATTTGAGCGCAAAACCTGTCAAACATCAAATCTGATCCGTGTAATCGCCGCTTTAATCCCGGATTCATGTTTCAAAACCTCCAACTTGTAATCTCTGACAACAGCCCTTCTTCTCTCCCTCCTTCGATTGACTGTCGGCTCAGTTAATCAGTGGATCCGGTGGCTTCCTGAGGTCAGCGCCGCTGGGCGACTTCTGATCTTGACCTTTCCTCGGTGACCTCCGGGGGTCATTAGTTGCGTCCCCCGTATCATTACAAGCGTCCCTGGAGGTCAAGGCTGCTCCTGGAGGTCGGAGGTCGGAGGTCGCTGCTCCGTCATCAATAACAAACGGACTGGAGGCTCCATTGTTGTCTACAAGTCGAGTCTCGGCGACGTCGCTCTGCTGTCGTGGCGTGTGACAGGTTTTTTAAAATGCATCGTGCGCTGCGGCTGCGTTGCCCTTTCGGTGCTGAATAGTTAAGATGAATGTTCACCTTGCGGAGCTCAGTCAGACGTGGTCGCAGCACGCAGCGCTTCAACGCATCGGTCCACAGGTTCCTCTGCTTCTACTGTCTGGATCAGTCACTCTCTCTGCCTCGCGTCCTCAATGAATAATCCTCTGGCATCCCATCTATCAAAGAGGAATGTTACCAAAAAGTGAAACTGAATAATTCTGATGTATATGTATTAGTGTTGTCTGCTTGTGAAGTGACCCAGAGCCCAGCAAGGCGTCTGAAAGTCGCTCAGCTGACAGCAAACGAAGCTTCAAGAGCGGCAGTTGGTGCTCAGTTGTTGCTTCAAGCCTGTCTTCTAAAAAGCAGGTTCCTGTACGGCTAAAGAAAGAAACTTTAGTAGTAGAAAAGACTTTTGTTTTGAAGGAGCCACAAAGTGTGCATGAGGAGGTGAAAGAAGAGGATGAAGGTAACAACAGGAGTTTAAACCAGGAAGCTGGAGTTTGTGTCCAGTGTGGCATCATTAATTAGCTGAGGTTAGTTGTCACTCATTGTTGGTACATTTGGTTTAT
>NW_007577819.1:147490-157895 GCF_000690725.1 Stegastes partitus
ATTATATATAAATAATGTGTAATAACAGTTTAACTACTTATTTGTCATTTTTTAATTCTTAATATAATAAAATTTAAAAAATAAAACATATTTGTAAAGAAACATTATGTTTTCCCCCTGATTTAAATACAGTAAAAATGATTAAATTTTATGTTCAAACATTGTAAAAGAACAAATTGCTACTGATAAAGCTGTAGATTTTTGATGAGAACATTATTGACAGTTTTGGCCTGTTGTTCTTATGGTTAGTGCTTTTTTTTCTCTGTTTTTACTGGATATTAGCAATAATTTAACAAAATAGGGAAAATCTATAAATCTGCTTCAATTATAATATACATTCATTTTTGTCAAATTACACCACATATTATTATTATTTTTGGGGCTGATTTTATAACAGCAAAAAAAGTAAAATTATTTTTAAAATGTATAATTTTATGTTAACATTACAAAATAATCAATTACCTTCATTAAAAAAATATTTTTTGATGTGCAGTTTTTAGCCTTCTTTTTAATTTTTTAACATGTGAATCAATGCTTTTATCTTCTGTGATTGCATTATATTATTGTAATTTAACAAACCTTTAGTTTTTTGTTTTTAACAGTGCTATCCACTTTTAAAGTAAAGTTCTCTTTTATTTATTCTCTGTCCTTTTATCCATTTTTTAAAATGCTTGTAGTCGCTCTTTCTAACCTCTGATCTTAACCTAGTTTTTTTTTTTTTTTACATTTTGATTATCTCTTCAGCTTCTCTCTTATCCCTCTATGTGATGTTGTCCTTTTTATTTTTTAACTACCTATCTTTTTGCACATTTTCTTTCTTTTTTTTTTTTTTACGGTGTGTATTTACATGTGTTTTCATTCACTTTTTATTGTTTTTACCTGAGTCTGTCCTGTCCTGCCTGATATTTTATAAAAAGTTAATTCATAAAGTTGTTATTACTAAATTATGTTCTTGGTCAGATTTAGGAAAATGTCAGTTAAAATTTTAACACGTTTGAAGCATCTCGTCTATTAAGTCTTGACTCCTCTAACATCTGATTGGTTGGCTGAAAATAAGCGACAGCATTAATTAAACAGCAAAGTCACGCTATTTAGAAACGTAACTGTACATCACATCCAGCAGAATGTACGCTTCCTTTAAAACCAAACTCACTGACAGAGTTTCTTCCTAAAGTTGCCCAAAACAGCAATCAGCAGCAGTTTCATTGGAGACTTTCAAAGAACAACAACAACAAACAGAAAAACCTAAAAGTGCTCCAGTGGAGAAGTTTGGAGTGACGTTTTCAAATTATGGACGTGGCCTCAATCGCCCCGCTGCTTGTCACAATCCCTGCTTTGTTTGTTCCTCCTCTCCTTTCTCATTCCTGGATTTGGTCCTCACCTTCGTTTCCTCGTCACCTTCCCCCCTGCAGCCCCCCATCCATCCGCCCCCCTCCCTCTGAGTAACCTTGCAGGGTAAAGCTCCATTGACATCTGCTTCATAAGTATTCAGGACTCAGCGCCTTTGACATTAATCAGCCTACAGTACATTATCTCCCCCGCTCCTCTCCTGCCCCTCCATCCCCTCTTTTTTTTTTTTTTTTGCCTCCTCTCATCCCTATCGCCCCTCTTTCACCTCTCTTTTCCCCCCTTTTTCCTCCACCCTCCTCTCCTCCCTCTCTTCCTATCGTGCCTCTCTGCTTTTCTTATCACGCCACGATAACAAAAACCCGAAAAAGGAAAAAGAAACGGGGCATTACTGAGTCTGCATGTTGCTCACCTGAACGTCTGGCAATCAAGATACATTGTTTGTCTGCAGAAGAAGACGGGCAACATGCAGCAAGGTCAGCCGGTGAGATTCTGCCTTTGTCTCGGCTGGCCTCTGGTTTGTCTTAATCTCCAGGTGCCAGATGTACGTCCACATGATAGACTGTAGCAGACCGGTGACCTACAGTGTATCCTGGCGCTCGCTCAGTGCATGCTGGGATGGGATCTAGGCTCCCTTAACCCTGAACAGGATAAGTCAGCGCAGGAGAGAGAAAAAAAAGAGGACGAATGGCTGCAGCTGCACGTTACATCTTGTGCAGGACAGGATGCATGCTGCAGAGGAGGGGAAAAAAAAAAGCTCTTGTTGAATTTTATCAACAAAAGCAGCTTGTTTTTTCTAAAGGAAACGTGTGCAAGGGGACATTTGAAGCAGGAAAATGATTAAAACACAGACAAACAAATGGACAGTGTTATAATCTGGACTTCACTTGTTGTAATTGTATCTCTGTATTGTGATTTTTTGATGCTCACAAAGGAGGGAATGTGATGCAAAGTTCTCATTAAATGCTTCTATAACCTCCACTGTGGGTAGTCTCTTTACACCTGATCAGTCGTGTGTCGTTGCTTCTTCCTTGACTCATCCGCCTCGTTCATTTGGCCGTGCCGATTCAAATGCAATAACAATCTTCTTATACTTACTGATCCATGCTTTGAGAAAGAACAAATCACTGTTTGCAAAAATACTGATTTTTGATGTGGATGTAATTTACAGCTTTGGTCTGTTTTGTTTTTTCTTTCAGGTTAAATTAACACTCATTTGCAATTCCCCAAAACAGGAAAAATCTGTAAAATAACAGATAAAACGATGCAGTTTAACATTTTTCAGTCCTTAAATCTGTAATGTTTCCAATATTAACAAATATCCGTACATTAATTCGATCTTTGCTAATTTAATGCAGTAAAAACTGTATAATGTTACTGTCAAATGCTCTATAAAAAAAAAAACCCAAAAACAACAAATTGTAGAAATATAATTTTTTTATGGGATGTTGTTCACAGTTTTGACCTGTTTTTTTTTTTTGTTTGTTTGTTTTCTACGGTCAACATGCGACATGTAAAGTCATGCTTTTTTCTCATGTGATTTCACAAGTAATCATCTAAAATTTAAAAAGTAAATAAATAAAAAATCTGTTAAATAACAGTTATAAAAATTAACTGACATTTTTCAGTCTTTAATAAACGTGACATTTCTTCAACAATTATGGCAAATATCAGCAAAAATAATGAGAATGTTTGCTGATTTAAACAGCAAAAACTGTACAATTTTACTGTCAAATGTAAAAGAATGAACCATTCATTAAAAAAACAAACTGATTTTTGATGTGGAGGTTATTTACAGCTTTGGTCTGTTTTCTGTTTGTTTGTTTTACAGTGTATGTATGTACATTTGATTTACTTGCTATCACCTGCAATTTAACAATACGGGAAAAATCTGTAAAATAACGTTTAAAAAACATATTTACCATTTTAAAATCTTTAACACACTTATTTGTTTCTTTAAAAATAATGACAAACATGTAAAATAATGACATTTATGCTGATTTAAACACAGTAAAAACGAATAATTTCACCATTAAATGTTGTAAAAGAATGAATCACTACTTGTGGACATTATTTACTGTTTTGGTTTGTGTCTTTTAAGGTTAACATGCATATGAATACTTTTTGTTTCTCATTTAAATGCATCATTTTACCAAAAATTTTGTAAAAGAATGAATTGACTTATGTAAAAATACAGCTTTGGCTTGTTTTTTATTTTTAATTTAACCTTTTTTTCTGTGCTTTTACAGGCTATTATGTATAATTTACCTAAACAGGAAAATCTGCAAAACCACAGTGAATTTTTTAAAAATAATTACAGCTAAAAATCTTTTTTTTTTTTTATTTACCTTTTTTTTCTGTGTTTTTACAGGCTATTATCTATAATTTAACAAACCAGGAAAATCTGCAAAACCACAGTTAATTTTTAAAAAATAATTACAGCTAAAAATCTATTTTTTATTTTTATTTTTTTACAGTGCAGGATGCTTTATTTCTACGGCAACATTAACACTGTCAGATCTCTTTGTCGGGGCTACAGTCATATTGGATGTGTATCATCTCCACACAGGTGTTTGGAGATAAATCCGTCAGAAGTGCAGAGCGTCCTGCTGGAGTCGGTGCAGCAGCTCGACACTGAGATCAACCGCTGCTTTCATTGGAAATAATGGCCTTGACCTACATAATGTCCAAAAGCCCAAAATTGAGAGTGAAAGGAGGCGATAGTCATCCGCTCAGTGAGTCACACAAACGCTTCCATTTTCCAAAGGGCCTTTAAACACCACACAGCGCCATGCAACGCCGCATCAAGCGCGCCTCTAAGTGCTCCCCTCGGGGCCAAGCGGCAGACAGCTAATACACTTGAAAGTTTGCGCTGCAGTTTGCCGGAGATCGAAGGAGAAGTCTGGTCTTGTCAACAAGTGCAGGAGGGTTGCACATCATTGCCAAAGTAGCTGATAGCGCCACTATCCCCAGAAGGAGTAGATTATGGGAGTAGATGAGGACAAGGCGAGGTGTATAGCTGTCACACGGCCCTCAGATTACCTTGGCGGTGTGATGTATGCCTGCGCTGCTAGCTAACAAGGGATTATAAAGCTCCACATAATCCTGGATGGGCGGGCGGGCTCAGGACTCTCACTGTTACTGCATTAGCATTAAGCATTAATAGTGCCCCAGCATTAGTGTTCGCAGCTAATAGTGTCCCAGAATACATTAACAGCTAATAATGCGATGCTGTAAGATTAGCATTAAGTTATTATAATGCCGTAGCGTGCATTACGTGTGCGCGCGGGGACTTAGCGCGAGCACATATGGCCTGTGTGTGTCTGTTGCATGTGGTGGTGATGATGGAGAACGTATGGAGAAGGTTAGTGAAGGAGGGAAGGTGGAGGCAGCGCCAGCCGAGGGCTTTAACAGAGTGTGTAGGGGCATGCATTAGTTACAGCAGGCACACAAACACAAGGTCACCCCACTAAGGAGACGTCACTTCCTCATGTATGCCACGAGAAGGTCGAGCGCAGTCCCGCAAAGTTGGCCTGTGAGGGAAACGATACGTTTGATAGTTGAATTTAAATGCATCAGACACAACGTTGGGTTGCATCCTCGCTCAGTAACATCCACTATCGGAGCCTCTTCGCCCTTCGCCGCCCTTCCTGTGGTTTCAAAGCAGGTGTCCTGAGGCATGCTAGTCTGTGTTGCCCATTTGGTGGAGGCTGTGGCTGATGTGGAACAGTGGTTAACCTTCTGAGATGGACTTAAAGAGCAATGCTGCCTTCATCTTAACTGATGGACTTGATGTTGGGTGCACACAGAAGACAAACCACTATAAGTGTTAGCCTCTCCCTGGTCGCCCTCCCTGCACCTCCGGGTTCGACTTTATTCCTTTATGTAACGTGTCTCAAGGTGAGATGGTTCCTTTACCCCCTTGTTTACATGTGAAGAGTTCATTTGCAAAACTCCGTCTTCATAAACCTTCAGAAAACCCACTTTTCCATCGTCTACCTGAGACCATATCAATCAATCTTAAGTTATCTCTATTGTTGTCATTTCTACTGAGTCAAATCCACTCAACTTCAGTTTTATTGCTATCATCTCAAGCAAACAACAACAACAAAATAAGTTGTTGTGGACTTATCTGTTTTTGAAATTGAACTCTTCATGTATTTATTTGTAAGTACTTTTTATTGTTATTTTAAGAACAGAATTATTATCTAAAGTGTTTAAAATTAGGTTTGTCACCGTCAAGTTTTTTTTTCTTTGATCCGATCCAAATAATTTTTAGTATCTGATGATACCTGGTGCCATTTTCCTTGACGATACAAACTTTAGGTATTGTATTTTTTTTTAGCTGTTTTAAATGTTTGCGGTCTGCAGGTTGACAGGATTATTTGCTTAAGTTTGTAAGATATCCCTGAATTCTGAACCCATGTTTTAGCAGTTTGAAGGTGGAAACGCTCAGCAGTGATGTCGGCTTCTAACGTCACTCATTATGTCTCTCCCAGCATATATATATATAAAAAAACACCATATAAACGTGTTACCTGGTAAAGTAAATAAATAAAATAAATTAGAGAACTTGAGGGGCCTTCAAAAAAACAACACTGTTAACTTCATTTCCTGCATTCTGGTGGATTTTTATGTGCTAATTTATAGCATTTCTGCATCAATTTATGATGGAAAATGTCTATTTATGCAAAGAAAAAACTAGAAATTCAGGCATCAGGTAAAACTTGAAACTGTACTGGAACATATATGGATCCAATTACATTTTTAATAAAAGATTCAGGGCTCAGTTGAGCTCATGATTCATATTTTTTTGAGCAACAAAAGACCCAGTGCTGAAGGAAAAAGATCCTGTTGCATTTATTAGTAACGTTATAGCGGGTGGTCAAGATGAAAGTCTACCGCTTATTTCATGTTTCAATGCAAATGTGTTCTAAATAATGAGGGGGATGTGAACTCTGAATATTCTCCCCCCGGAATCGACGCAAACGCTGCTATGTGTCGGCTGCAAGCTGTGTTGACCCATCCATCAACCCCATAAGGTTGTTTTTGTTTAGAAAAGTCAAGACCCTTCCTCGTAATTTACATTCAAGGTTCTGGGATTTCCTCGTCTTAACACAGGTGCAGATTTGAATAAAAAGCAGATCCGCAGACAGACAAATAGATAAACAGATATACAGAAAGCTAGAAAGCGGCGGTGAAGTTTTGGAGGGGGCTGAAAATTTCAAAAGGAGCGTCGGAGTGCAGACAATGAAAACGAGAGAAAAGGGAGGAAATAATACGAATAACAGCTGAAAGAGAGAACAGACAAAGAGGGGGGAGATGCAGACAAAATGCAGAAGGGGGAAAAAGACAAACATTTCACAGAAAGAGGTATAATCATGCAGCTATTCAGCAGAGTCATTATCGGGCTGCAGGCTGTTCGCTTCTTTACAGAATAACAGCAGGGGTTCAGAGGAGCTTCTAAACCACCCACAGATACACACCGAGGAAGGTCCTGCCAGCTACTGTACTATCTTTAGCTGCGATTTTTTAAGTGGCGTACCACTCAATCTCAGATTTTCTTCCAATGACCCAGGGAATCGGGATTTACGACGCCGCAGATTAAAAGCTGTGTATTCCTGCGGAGGTGTTGAGCTGCTGAAGAGGCTGAAAAGTCTTAAACGATTAAAGGCGACAAAGAGAGAGAGAGGAAGGCTGATTGGTTTAAAAAAAAAAAGAAGAATTCGGTATCAGATGCCCAACGTATGTTAATTACCGCTGTTAATGACGCCATAGATTATCGCGTTAGATGACACAGGACGGCTCGCAGCTGAGACAAAGGGCGGTCGTGCTCGGTCGCCTCCCAAGGTGCTCGGAATCACGCCGCTATTAAAAAGTGCGCGTAAGCATGTGTGTGTGTATGTGTGTGTGTGCGCGGCGTATGAAAAATCCAGCGTAATTGCCCTGTCTATCCATATCCGCCCACAGCGCCATGTGGGACCCCGGCTAAAGTGGCTGCAACTGCTTTAGAAATAGCTGTCTAAATGGCTGGAGGGAGTTGTAAAATACCCCATTGTCTCAGCGGTCACACGGCGCCGGTCTTGAGGGACCCATTTACTCAGTCACTCCAACAAATAGAGGGCACAGAAATTCTTTTCTTTGTGCACATTTGTTGGATTTTCCAGAGCGGCGCTGCGCCGTGGAGAGTTTCCAGTTGAAGTTTTCATGATTCGACTTCCTGCTTTGCACAGCAGACCTTTCGTTGTATAATCCTTTCGGAAATCCCACACGTCTGGACCGCCGGAGAGGAAGCGCGCAATTTGCGGCCGTCTCGTTAAAGGGGATACGGTGACATTTTCAATCTATCAGTCACGAGGGGGAATGTGGAGAAAGTTCCTACATCGGATGCTCATTGACTCCAGATTGCTAATTCCTGTAGACGGTGTTCCTCAGCTGACAGTTTAGAATCTCTGCTGAGTTATTTTCTTATCTTTAATCAAGAGAGCATAGTTTGTTTTTACTTTACATTCAGATTTTGTGACGCCTCCCTTGAAACGCTCCACTTTTTCTTTTTAAATTGCCTCTGTTTGGCTGCAGATCTGCTCAGAACCGTCTGCATTCAGATGTCGCGTTGCTGCACAAACGTCCTGTTTGACTGCTTCTTTTCACTCACCAAACCTCTGCTCTACGATCTTTAGAACAACCCTTCTCAACCCAAAGCCCTTTTTGCAGCCAGCGTCCCTATAACGGGCAGTTACTGTTGAACCTTTGACTTGTTTTCTTGCAGACTTCTGAAGTTCCACGAGTATTCATATTTACTTTTGAAATGGCTGCATAATAAAGCAGTTGATTATCGTTTCTAGAGGAGAAAATTCGGTTGTTTAGGTTATTTTTTTGGTGTCCCTTACAGGCAGTTAGTTTTTTAGTTTGATGATGCGAGCATTTCTTCGAATTCCATTGGTGAAGACATATTTGTCGAATACATACATGACAGTTTATGCCGTTTGATAGATAGTGAGTAGTTAGTTTCTCTTTTGTTCTTATCTCTATAAATGGGAAAACCAGTCTACCAAAGCCGAAGCTAACATATTAAGACAGTAGAGAATAAAAGTCACTTCTATGACTGGCGTTCCAAACATACAGTCGGATTTTAGCGTCTCAATCACCTGAAACTACAGAGTATGAAATACCCACAATATACCCAAACCAGTCTACTGGAGAGGGTCATCATGGCTGTAACATGCTTCCAAAATGCCGCCAGTGAGGTCGGCATGTGTACAATTAATTTTTTTGATTGTTAAGTTGAGGAATTCAAATATTTTTCCAGTTTATTCATGCTAACGTGAGGTCACTGCAAATCAAGATTTAGCTGTTTTTCAAGAGTGGACAAGAGAATATGTAGGAATGTGCGATATATCAGCGACCACATCGGTATCGGCCGATGTTAGTGTTTTTTCCCATATATCGGTATCGGTCCGATGAACAAATTTAGCCGATGTGAAAAACCGATGATTGTCTAACATTAGCACCTACATTTGATATCACTGCTATATCACAGATGTTTTCACTTAAATGGTCCTGGACTTGAATGTTAAATATGTTAAAATATGTTTTAATATCGGTTATCGACGATATCAGAAGTCTTAATATCGATATCGACCAGAAATTTTGATATCATGCATCAATAAAAATATGTCATATGAAGGATGATTTGATTGGTTAGCGTCGTAGCTAGCATCCTATTGGTTGGGGAGGGTTGACAGCGTGGTTTCCAGAGAGCTGAAGATTGGGGAGCGCCTTCAAGATGAAGCACAAGACATTTTTACAAGCTGCAGTACAGTTCGCACCAAAGAAGGGTCTTTTTGAGAGCGAGGGCAGGGTACTGAAGGGAAAACATTACAAAATCTAAACATAAAACAAAGAAATAATGATCTCACACTTAAAAACAACGCTCTTGATTGAAGAAAGTAATGCTGTAGTTGGTTTGTGCACCGATTAAACCAAGAAGGATGCGTCAGTACTTAACTTTAGAGGTGTTTCTGGTTGAGTTTTGAACTTTGGTGAAAGTCAGGCGAGTTGTTTCCTCCTAATGTCTAATTGGTTCCTGGTTCCGGCTCCATATTTAACCCACAGCTAGCAGAGCGGCATCAGTCTTCTCATTAAACGTTCACCTATTTGGTTTCTTTCTCATTAAGACATTCCGTCCTCTCTCCTCTCCTTTGTTTTCATCTTTTTAATCTTCTTCCAATTTCACTCCCTTTTCATTTTCGTTTTTTTGGGTTTTCATTGCTCTGGACACATAATGAGCCGCTGCCATCGCATTGAACAGAAAACCTCCTCATTGCTGAAGGTTTGAGCGCTTCATATTTGCATAAGAGCACGAGTCTGCCTCCTGTAATGTGGATCATTATGCATTTTGCCGAACATCAACGCACACTCACCCCATATCAGGAGTAATTAATCAAACCCTGTCACCAATCTGTAATCATTTACATCTCCGCTACCTACTATACGTCTGTCTGGCGGTTTGGATGTATGTGTGAGAGGGAGTGTGTGTGTGTGTGTGTGTGTGTGTGTGTTTGTGAGTCACCTGCACCATCTGGAGAATACAAGTGTGCACAAGAGCATGTTGCAGCACAGAGGGGGTCCGTTGAAAACACACAGATCCATTCGAACATCCCCCCTCGAGCTGCAATGCATATCGCATTCAAACGCGCAGACACATCCATGCGCTCATTACTAATCGCAGCCTACATCTCACACCTGTGTTCTCGTCTCCGTTACATGCTCGGAGGTGTGTGTGCGCTGCAATTTTTAAAGTGATACATCATTGAAAAAACAAAAAAACTTGCTTTGGACTTTATTTGCTAGTTGAGAGACGGGCGGGTGTTACAGTTACATGAAGGGCCTACGAACGGTGACAACAGATTTCTACAAAATTGAAAATATAAAACATAAATGTAGTTATTGCACATGTTTAATCAGTCTTTAGGTTGGTATTTAGCAGATGGATCTTGGACCACAACTACAGCATTGAGCCTCAATCAGCCTTGCACATCTGAATGCTGCAATTTTA
>NW_007577819.1:159540-168956 GCF_000690725.1 Stegastes partitus
CTGAACCCAAAATGGAAAAAATGAAGTCATCAAGTCAATTTAATCATTTTACTGCTACTTCAATGTGTCGACTGATAAGCTGATGTTCAGCAAGTGGGGCATTTTGAGCACAACATTGTTTTGTTTTTAGGAGATGCAGTGAATTCTGGTGGAGATTATTTCCAGTCTCACTTTGATGCTCGTTAGCAGCTGTGTAGCAGAGCACGGTAGTAAAAGCAGTGCTCTTTTTATTTAAATGTAAAAGTGAGATAAAAACTATCTTGTCAACTCAGCACAGGTGTGAACTTGATGTAGCCACATTACTAGATAAAAACAAACGATATAGACCTGCTTTGAGTTGTGTGAAGTTATTTAAAGGAAGGATTTTTTCACATTTCGCACCGATGTTGGTGTTTTTCTCTTTCTGCTACAATTGCACATGTATTAGCAGCTGAAACATTCCCAAAAATAAGCTACTGCAATGAAGACAGAAGCTGTAACGGGTCAGATTATTGAAACTCACAAATCGTTAACAGCAGCTGAAGTTTAATTTGTTGCTTCCAGCTGTTTGTAGGAGTTTTTTTTCTCTGAGTTTATTTAATTTTAGTGCATTATTTTGAGCGAGGCGCTAAAATAAATCAATCAGCATCAGAAAATGGAAAGTAGTTTAAACTCCATAGCTCAAAATCACATTGAAAAGTACACCGAAGAGCTTCACAATGTCTACAACAAACAACATCCTGCATCCTCAGAGATTTGGTCAAATCAGTCACTGTTCTGTTGTGGCATTTGGAAGCCCTCAACAGTATCTTCAAAGACAAACAAAAAAGTGTGTGCATGAGCATGGAGAAAATTTACATTCACGAGAGCTGTACAGACGCCCAAAGTTTGCTCACCGGTGCTCACTCGCTGAGATCTGAGGTCTTGAAAGAGATGCCAGCACGCCTTTAATTTAGTGAAGTCCCAAGGCGAGAGAGGGCTTAGCATATAGAACGATGCAGTCTGAGGCGGCGTGCACACTCGAGGACAATAACCTTGATCACGGAAACTCTTCAGAATTCATCGCTGCTTGGAAGTGTGATTTATGTTTGAAAGAGCATCTTTCAGGGGCCGCGGAGAAAACACCGGAGGATGCAGCGAGTCGCAGCCTCCAGGCAGGGGTTCCCTTGTACACTTTTCTGTGAGAACACACTCGGTAATGTCATTACTATAATCCAGGGACTTCTTCAGGAGCTGTTTCAAAAAGAATGAGCTGCAGCTGGGAGGTTTCAGGCGCCTCAAACAGATGCTGGTACTGTACGTGTGCGGAGATGATTCAGAACTGTGAGACGCAGAAGGCCAGTCGAGTCATGTTCACTCGCAGAGGATGTGGAGAAATCTGCAAATTCATGCGCAGAAACACAAGTAATGAGTCCTTAAATATTCAGAACTTTGCAAATGTGCATGCATGTGTGTAGGATGGGGGGGTTATTTCATCATCTACATGAAAATGCAAGATGCGTCTGCCACCACGTCTGCGGTTTTGTGCGTTTGCATGCTAATGTGTGAATGTGTCTCCATGTGTGTCTGTGTGTCAATTTCACACTATTGTTTACATGTTAATCCCACCACCCATTCACCAAACCTCCCCACAGCCCCACATGGGGGAAGCATGTGTGTGTGTGTGTGTGTGTGTGTCTGTACACAATGTGCATGTTGTAGCGCAGAGCAGACGGCCTGTGTACGTCCCGTCATTGTGTTTGACCCTCTGTGACTCTGCTGCAGCAGCTCGCTCATTTAAATACAATGAAAATGACATTAAAGACACAATAAAGCAATCATTCACATTGTTAGTCCACAATCATGACAACAAATCTCAAATCTTTTGTTGTGTCTTTGCATCCTGTGTCTAGCTGTTGCTCAGTTCTGAGTTTTCATGTGTGTACTTATTGTGAAGTATGTGTTTTGCACTGCTTATAATGTACTCAAGCGTTTTGGTTTTTTTTTGCTCCCGTCACATTTTTCCTCACTGTGGACTCATTTTTTATTGCAATATGACGTCCTGCACCTTTACATAAGCAGCACAACCATGACTAGAAGGACAAAGAACTTTCAAGCAGTAATACTCTGTTAAAATGCCAAATATAATAAAGAAAAAACACTTGATTATTTATTTTATAAAAATTTAAAAACAAAGTCAAAATCATTATGTACTTTTTTTAATCAGATGCTGACAGATGTTACCAAAAATGTTTTTTTTTAAAGATCAAACTTTATATGCACCAGATATTTTACAACTTCCATCCATCCATTATTTATACACTGCTTAATCCTCACTAGGGTCATGGGGGGCTGGAGTCTATCCCAGCTGACTCAGGGCGAAGGCAGGGGACACCCTGGACAGGTCACCAGTCTATCACAGGGCTACACTTAGAGACAGACAACCAAGCACACTCACATTCACACCTACAGACAATTTAGAATCACCAACTAACCTCAACATATTTTTGGACTGTGTGGGAGGAAGCCGGAGAACCCGGAGAGAACCCACGCTGCACGGGGAGAACATGCAAACTCCACACAGAAAGATTCCGGTGCCCCCACTGGGACGCGAACCAGCAACCTTCTTGCTGCGAGGCAACAGTGCTACCAACTGCGCCACCTTGCAGCCCTATTTTACAACTTTGATATTTTGTTTGTTTCCATACCTATATCCTTATTGCTCCGTGTGAACACAGCCTGTAGTTCAGCTGAAAAATCCCAGAATTTTTGCAATTTGACTTTTGATCACCGCTGAGTCACGAATGACTTCCCTGCTGTGAAAAAAAAGCTCAGAATTTTTTGGATTTTACAGAATTTAGTCAGAGCAAACAGGTACGTTTTGGCAAATTTTCATATGAAACATGTCAAATGAAATGATTTTCAATTAAATACTGCGATTTTAAGCTTAGATTTGGTTAAATTTTCTGATGGAGTCACAGATGAGTACTTCAGGGACTGTTGGAAAGTTCAAACTCTTTTACAATTTCTCGCTTGGATACCATAACATGGCTGCATTGCTATAGAAACGAGGGCTAGAAGGAAAATACTTTTTGTCATATTTAGCTGTTCTGCCCACTGTGCTCACCCTTTATGACCTGTACTCATATATACATACATATAGTCACTTATAACTTATCCAATAACGTCCATCCTGACGTCCAACACTAATTGTCTTGACATATTGCAGCCACTCAGCCACAAACAAAAGTGCCAACATGCACAATGGTCAAAAGAGAAGCAGCAGCGACTGTAACGGAGCTCCACTGAACACATGTTGTGCGTCTGCTCTTTCTGCTTGTTTTTCATTTTGATTAGAAATCTCGTCACTAAAGGAAACATTAAATAGGACATCCTCGCCGCCCACCACGTCAGTTCAGCCCGTCTGCCCCGAGGCGAGCCGCGGCAGTAAACTGGAAACAGAATGTGGTGACATGCTGTAGGATTTATGAGGCGGGCGGACGGCTGCACTGCAGCAAGCAAAACAAGGAGACATCAGGGCCGAAGGAAAACAAAGCCAGACTCAGAGGAGAGGTGGCAGCACGAGGAGCACAACCAGGGTTACCGAGGAAATGTCTTCATTTTACATTCAAACAGCTTTTTCCAGTCTGAAAATATAATCTGAAATAACGCAAAATGAGCATTTTGCAAACTTTGGTCAACAGTTTTGGGAATCGTGACATTTACGGCTGCTTTAATTGAACATTTAAAAGTTCATTGTGACACGAGACATGAGTGCAGCTCTCACGGATTACATGCAAACAAAGCAACAGCTCATACAACACGGCATCGTCCACTGGGCGTCAATCTCATCTGACGCAACTATTGCAGGATACTGAGCAGAGCTGCAGCAATTAATCAACGATTTAAATAATCGCCAACTATTGTGACAGTGGATTCCACAAAATGACAGATTTTTAAAAAGAAAAAAGTCAAAATTATCTGATTATAGCTTCTTTAATATGAAGATTTTCTAGTTTCTTTCCTTCGTTATGACAATAAACTGAATATTTTTGGGTTGTGGACAAAACAAGACGTTTTGCACCTTGGACTGATGAACTTTTTTTTTTTTTTTTTAACCATTTTATGGACCAAACATCGAACTGATTAATTAACAGAATTCTCATTATTAGTTGCATTCTTTATAATTTGGTTATGAGCAGCAGTGCATCATGTGAACTCTGTGTTTTGTCGGTCAGAAAAGAACCTTCTGTGAAAAAGCGTCTCTTAAAGCCAGTGAGTGACTTGCAGAAGGATCCATCAGATATAATGTGAAGAGGACCGGCCGCTTGGAGCAGACGATTTTTTTTTTTTTTTTATGGTGTTCCTTGCTGAAGGTGATATAAAAAAGTAAAATGAAAAATGTCTTGTGCTTTTTCGCCCTGTTCTCTCCAAGTCAGAGCAGGTCAGAGCCTGAAGCAGAATTTTAAATTCTCACACCTCGACTCTCCTCATCAGTAAAACCCAAAATGATCCATCCATACTTTGATTGATAGTGAATCTTTACATCACCAACAGGTTTCTTCTGGCTGGAAATGACACAAACAACTGACAATGATGAATTGTTCACTATTTCTCTGTTTTCTTTTAAACATTTTTAATAAAAAATGTGTCCAAAATTATTGAAATTGTTGGGATTTTTATTTATTTTTGGCGACAATGCAGCTTCTAGATCATTCCAAATGTTATACAGCATTTTAATACACCATAAACTGAGACTTGCTGATGCACTAGTTCTCTGGTCTTGTTTATGTCATTTGCAGCCAGAAGAAAAGTGTCGGTCGGATAAAAAAGAAATCCAAATTTGGATTCTTTTGGGCTTAACTATGTGCATTTACAACCTCGGCCTCACATTTATATTAGTCGGTTTCACACTTTCTGTTGCAGAAAGCCGTAAAACACGTCTGACTTTCATGCAGGAGTTCAAAATGTGCAGCTAATTTGAACTTTTTCTAACTTAAAGCTGCTTGTTATACCTTCAATACAACTTATTTGTCACAGCTACAGTGGTTCTCCTGATTTGACCTCGAGCACAGATCATTTATGGCAGGGGAGCGCAATCCTGGTCCTCAAGGATTAGGTGTGTCCCTCTTCCAACACACCTGATTCAAATGATCAGGATCGTTATCAGGCTTCTGCAGAGCTTGATGATGAGCTGATCATTTGAATCAGGTGTGTTGGAAGAGAGAAACATCTAAAACATGCAGGACTGTGGCCCTCCAGGACCAGGATTGCCCACCCCTGAATTATGGCAAAACTTGCCTCCGACATAAATACAGCAAAAGACACATTATCGCTTCTGCACATAAAGCAACGGCATCATCAAAACAACCCTGGTTCTGCAGAATGATAACGGTGCTCCACTAACAGTTTCAATAGTGTTACTATAACTTCATATAATACAAATGCAAAGACCTAAATCTGTGCAATTCAGGGTCCTCACAGATCTTAATTAGTGTTTATTGAGCTTAACCAATCACAGCTCAGAAAATGGTTCTCTTGCAGTTGCTCAAAGGTTTCAAGTCGCCCTAAAACTTCCTGCAACAGCTGCTAAACCAGCTTATAAACACCCAGCGAAGGCTTAAAGATGGACTGAGCGGTAAAAGCAGTTGTAAAGTTCTCGTTTGAGGGTAACGAATGTGATATAAACTGATTAAAAGTGTGTTGGAGGCAAACAAAAGATGACGAAATGTTTATTCGCCAGATAAATGTTGTCCTTAAAGTTCCTGCGCCGTCAAATCGAGCGGAACAAAATGCAAAAGTGACACAGATAAAAAGAGGAGAATAGATTTTTTTTTTTTTTTTTTTTAACAACTGCTGAGAAAGAAGAGAGGGGGAGACAAAAATCAAAGCGCATTAGCATAGCTGCTCTTTGTCTGCAGCCTGTCCCTTTACCCCCTGGATCTAATGAGCAACCAATGGTCTGCCAGACGGAGATAAGGTGTGCGTCGGTCGCAGCGTCGCTCCCGGAGGAATACAGCGTGACAGCGAGATGGATGCTCCCCTCAAACACCAGCTGATTACTACGCGTGCAGTCAAAACATGCGACGGCTGAGCGCAGCTGAGAGACCCACGTGTGGCGACATGTGCTGCAGGTTTTTTCCTCTCGCATGTAAACAAACGGTCGGAAGACAACGCGGAAGCCGACTTTTGTCAAGGTCTACAAATCGTTAAGATCTAGATGACGCTGGCTTTTTTTTTACTTTCTTCCTTTTTCTTTTTTTTCTACCAGGAGTCAGGAGATGGGCAGCTGGGGAACCATATTTGGCGGACCATATCAGCACACTGTTCCCTCTTCAGACGATGAGCTTAAGAGCTTTGAGAAGTCCTGACTCAACCTCATAACTGGAAACTTTGACCTTTGCCGGACTGTTTGAGCAATGAAGAAATAAAAAATCACTCGAAGAGGGAAGAGGTAAAAAAAAAAAGAAGTCTATTCCATTCAAAGGACGGCTTAACCCTTAAAGCTGGACGGACGCACTTCACATCCAAATTCACATCCCTTCTTCTCGCTTGAATTGCTCTGAAAGTATTTATTGCAGTAATGTGTGGCGCATATCAAATGAAGCCGCACGACTTGACCTTTACAAGAATGCTAGTCGCTTGTCTGTACGATGAAGTATTAGGGATAAAAAAACTAATCTTCAATTCACATCTAGTTTAATCTTAGTTTGAACCTGCATTCAGCTCTGCATCCAAAGTCCTAAAATGTGTAAATGTCTGTTTATTTGTTTATTTTTAATACGATTCCTGCATTATATTTTGAGACATGCAACAACTGGAAGTATTATCATATCAAATGTTGGAAGATGTGGACAGTGTGGACTGTATGGGAACAAAACAAGACGTAACGTGTAGCTAGACGTTATGTTGACCGAGATGGGAGCGTAAATGTAAAGATAGTAAAGCAACCCTGAAAATAGCCTTTTGGATCAAAGGTTAAAAGGCAGAAACCTCGATTTAACACCCAAAGAAGCCAACAAAATGAAAATATTAAAGCAAGAAACACAAAACTCCACAAAAAACTACACAAAAAAATGAATCTTCAGCAGCAAAAACTTTGCAAAAATTGCCAAAGAATTGATTCAACTTTTGGACTTTTGTAGTTTAGTTTGTCCACTGATTTCTAGGATTAGTTGGACAAAGAAAGCTACCAGAACCGATCAAAAAGTTCCAAGACTGTTTACACATGCTGGAGCGTGTCACGGTCATGTGAGCAGCAACATGTGAGCAGCAACGAGTGGGGATGTGATGTGATGCTAGCAACATCAGGACCAATGTTACAGATGTTTTAGTGACCACTGGTAGGTGCACATGTGTGGTTTTTAAATGGAATTCTGCCATCAAGAGAAGTAACAACCTCTTACACACAGTGCTGCTTCCTAAACCAGACAAGGTCAGCGTCCACATGATTGTAAACCGTGAGTTTGCTCCCCAGAGTCGGACGACTGAAATATTAGTCTGCTCATTTGTCACTCCCCAACTACTTTGCTCACCAGAATTGCCTCCTTTTGACTTCTTCCTCTTCCCAAACATGAAATCCAAGGCTCACCATTTAGACTAAGCCCTCGTTCTTGATGGTGTTTGCCATAACGGGGCATTACAAGTGTTGCAGGAGCGCTGGGAGCAGAGCAGCACTGCACAAGGAGGCGAGTGATTTAAATTCATTTTACAGACAAAATCTGTGAACATTTTGATCTCACCGTGCGTAGAAATCTATCACTCAAGCTATGGTCTGAATGATAAAAAGCAAATTCGATAACCTGGTATCAGTGAACCAAGTGACTTCATGTGACTCAAATCACCACATTTTCGAGCTGCTCGACCATCTCTGATTTGCCTCAGTTTCAGTAGCGGAAAGTAGAAATATTTGTATAGCTTTAAAATGTAATACTTTGCAAGATAACATTTTTTTAAATTGCCAATCGCCCCATTTTCAATAGGTGCTTCTGCACATTGAAATTTGTGGCTGTAACAACAATATCTCAGAAACTCATGAAGGTAAAAAAAAGTTCAATGGTAATTCCCAACCGGCCACTGATTCAGAATCTACAATATCAGACAAGCAGATGAAAATTTTCAATCTGGTGGAAACTAGTTTCAGGTGCAGATTTTTTTCTTTACATCAGGAATCAGATGTTTTATGGAACAAGCTGTGCGTCACGTCATGCTGCAGCAGTAGTACATGCTGCTTCCCTGTTTAAAATCTACATTTTTCTTCTACTTTCACCTCAGTAATACGCTGTAATACTCAGTTTTTTACACAGTGCATCCAGTGCTGTACTACTGATGTCCTCTGTTGTGTTTGCTGGAAATGCGGCAAGTTTTCAGTCAGTGGCACAAATTACAGGAACAAATGTCCGTCCTCTCAGTAACAGCTTTGTTTTAATCGTTGAAACTTAATAAGATCAAGTTTTAGGGGCATTAAAACATTAAACGTGACTTCAAAGTTTTGTATTTTTTGAAATGTTCCCCTCTGCCGCTGCTATCTGCTGTAGATAAGGACCCTTTCTTCCAGCACTTGCATGGCAGGAAGCCAGATGCAGTACAGATGACCTTTACAAGTTAAACTTCAATGTAACTTTAAGCTTTTGGCAATAATTAGAGTCTTATACGGCAGCTATGGACACGGCTTCATTCACAGAAAGGTCAAAACGTAGTCTTATAAATGTGTGCACACAATCAACTCTGTTATTTATAAACTCTTTATGTGGAGAAACGACACGAGAGGAGTTTGTCTTTCCCCCATAAGAACGCAACATTAGCAAAGGTCTCGGTTTGCTGTGGAGAGAAATCAGTCACGTTAGCGGATACACAAGTCATATGTGCTCGGTCTTTTTTAAAAGTGGGCTTTTTTAGGCCCGTGTGAAGCTGAAATTGAGGCAAAACTGGACAGTAGGTCAGATTAATAGCCATGTGCAGCAGAGCAGGCGGCCCGGCGTCGAGCCAGCGGTCCCTTCTGCTCGTATGGACCGGGCCAACGGCCAATTAAAGCCCGTGTTCAGGTCTCGGGCCAATTAGAGCCACTGGTCAGAACGCTGGACGAGCATGAAGCATCGGTCAAAAGGAGCACAGATCTGAACGCAGGACTGAATGTGGCCTTGTTGGTTTGCATCAGCAAACCGGCACTTTTTCTTTCTTTTTTATATATTTTTTTGCCTTTGCTGATAATTTTTACTTTTCAAGGTCAACGCGAGCAAAAAGTACAATCAAGAAATAAATTAGTGAAATAACAGGAAAGGTCCTGGCTTTTATTATCCAGATTTAATAAAAAACATGTATTATAATATTTTTTTAATTGAACTATGCATCTACAGTGGAAAATGGGACATTTTCTGATGAGTATAAATGATAAGAAAATCCACAAAACTAAACTTTTGTTAATTAACAATGTGGACACAGTAGAAAATAGGACACAT
>NW_007577819.1:169271-171988 GCF_000690725.1 Stegastes partitus
ATATACGGGGGGAAAAACTGGGTACTTTCTGTTATTTAAAAGGTAAAACTGCAAATGTTAAGCCCTGTAAAATAATAAATTAACAAACAAATAAATAATATACATAAATATATTATGAAAGATTAAAATCCCATTAATAGTGTGTCTATAGTGATTTAGATGTAGTTATTTTCTGTTATTTTATGGTAAATTTACAGTAAAACAACTGCAATTGTCAAATAAATGTATTTATTAAATTCAAACACATACATTTATTTTTCAGCGAATTTATGCTTCATCTACTCGAGGTTTGTTTTTGTTTTTTCTAAAAAAAAACATTTTTTTTTCTATATTGAACCAAAAAAGAGATAAAATAAAACAAACAAAAAAAACCTTTTTCATCAGTTATTTAAGGACCACATTTAAAAAAACAAAACAGGAGAAATGTATTTTTGCTATCTTATTGCATTCTCTCTGAACATGAAAGACAGAAACAAAGACGTTAAATGTTATATTCTTCCTTTTCTCCTTTTGTGAGCATTAACTGTGTTGGTTTTGATATTAAACTGTATTATCTAATATTGTCGAATAAGTTAAACTGAGCATTTAGACTTTTGATTTCAACATTTAAACAGGAGCCGGCGTGTGAAGGACCATCACCTCCATCACAGTGTCCATACATGACGGTGCTGCTGGCTCGCTGCTCCGTCCTGCGGTGGACACGACCAGGTCGAGGCTGTGGGCCAGCAGAGCAGAGGAGAACCATCGGTCAGCAGCTTGAGCCAACGAGACCCTCTGCTCTGCAGCCGAGGCCAGACAGCGAGGTCGGGCCGGGGTCAGCCGGTCAAGACCGGGGTCAAAGGTCAACGGACTCCCTCGGTGACCGGCAGCAATAAATGTCAGACGCACACATGAATGCACACGGGCTCTCTAATGACCGGCAACCTTGTCCAGCAGTGACCAGTGACTGTGACTGATTCTTTCTGCCGTCCAGACCTTCATTTATCACATGACTTGTGCCGATTTAAAAGCCAGAAAAGCCAGTTTGGAAGCGTCTCCGAACATCTTAATAAAGAGCTCGGCGCCGTTCCTGCTTCCAGCGTGATCCGCGCGTTGAACCGGGTGGAATCAGAACAAGATAAAAGCATGATAAATGGCGGCGCGGCGTGGAGACGAGAGGAGCAGGAGTCTTGTTTGATGCTAATCTCGTTCTCCCTCCTTCAGGTGGCCTCTCTCAATAACACATTCGAGCGGCATAAAAGAGCAATCACGGAACAATTTAACCTCTCCTGCTTTCTTGTGCTCACACTCGCGGTGACGCCGCGGCGGCGCTGGCAGCAAGCGCCGATTCACACTCGACGAATTCCTCACAAATGATAAGTTTCGGGGCCCCCTAGCGATAAAGTAATTTCTGCGGCTCTCCTGTTGTTGGGGGGCTTGCGGGACGGCAAGAAGGCTGTGATAATCTCATAAACAGTAGCTGTGTAGATATGGGCCATCTATTATGACCGGGAACAGTAGCGTAGATAGCAGCATTTATTATCTGAGACAGCAGACAATACATTCTCATTCTGTGATACTACTGCTGACAGACACAGAGCGATCCATCTTCGCCGAGCGAGAGGAGGGAAGAGCGAGGCGGCGGCAGATGGGGAGTGAGAGAGCAGAATGACAGCACAGAGAAGGACAAAGTCGACGCGTTTCGCTTTGAAGAGAGACGAGAATTATTACCGCCCTGCTCTGCATTAGGCTCCTCTTCTGTCTATTGTGGTCACAAACAACCACACGTACTGTATGCGGGCAGTTTGCTGCAGCCTGAGGAGGTTCAATGAATACGTAGATGCAGCGGTTTTACTGCCAGGCTGTTGTTTTACTGCTAATGCAAGTGTTTCAGTGTAAACCAACTGCCCACACAGCCGCCGACTGACATTCATTCCTTCTGTTTGCCTTCAACCGCTGCAGCTCGGTTTGAAGTGGCGCTCATAAAGCGGCCTGTTTCCCCCAAAAAAATGATGTTCCTTCACGACTAAACCGCACTCGCAGCGCTGGATTACGTTTGTGTTTTAAATCAACTCATCTTTATCGTTTACTGCTGCGCCTTTTCAACCAAACAAATGTAAACTAGACCACTCCGATAATACAGGAAGTATTGGACAAGCTTCCAACATGTCGTGAAAGGGTCATATTTCAACCAAAAATGGAATATTTTCCTTAACCTGAGCAAAAAATGTAACTTAAGTCCGAGCACAGTCATCCCCGGTCTGGCTCACACTGTAAAAAGTCTGCTTTAATGTAGTTGAAGTAAAGTATTTTTTGAAACGAATCTAGTTTTTCTAGTTTAGTGACGGGAGTCTATTTTTCTTGAAGTAGCCTTTTGTCCCCAGTGGTTTTCTTATTTTGGCAAAAGTGCGACAATAAGTCTTGCTGATGTTTGTGACGCCAAGTTTCTTGAAATTTTTCTGTTGCAACTCAACCACTGCTTTCTTCTAGTAGGATTAAAGACTAAAGATATATAAATTTATATATAAAAGAATGCTAAAGCAAATGTTTAAGTTGCTAAAATTGGAAAAATTTAAGTTGACTTTTTTGAAAATGAAGTTGCAGCAACACAAACTGGTCAAGAGTCAACAAAGAATCACCAAAAAGCAGGTCTGCAATGGATTAGAAGCTGCTGGAACACAGATGTTAAACATGTTTTACATCAATATCAGAGGATGCTATGAAGAAAGAAGCTCTTC